>NC_041380.1:252466075-252573743 GCF_002162155.2 Triticum dicoccoides
ATTTAAGTCACCCGGCAGACATGTGGCCAATTGTAAGAGAGGAAGGAGAGAGTTTGCAAGCTGAGCAATTTCCTAAAATGCTCAACTCGAGGTTGTAAATGCAACAACAAAAGTCCACCGTCGGTTGCACGGTAGAAGGTCAGGATAAATTGGGGACGTCCCACTCCCACTGCGTTCCATAGCTACCGCCTGCCTTGCCACTGCCGCTCCACTCCCACTTGCCAATTTCACAGACCAAACCCAGTCTTTAAGCTTCTCTCGGACACACCACGGTCGGCTCACAGTAGGGACCAAGAACCATCGATGGACGACAAGGCGCCGAAGCCCAAAACAAAGGCCGCCGTGGCGGCGGCTGCCGCGCCAGCGCCGGCAAGGACGACGCCGGCACTGAAGAAGCCACCCCTCGCGCCCCCGCCTCAGATGATCCCGCTAAAACCGCCGCCAGCGCACCATTACCGACAGCAGCGCGGCGGCGGGGCGCCGCGGAAGCGGCATCGCAGCGGCAGCGGGTGCTCCGGTCGCCGCGTGTGCTGCCTCGCAACCGGGTTCCTCCTGCTCGCGCTCTGCCTCGCGGTCGCCGCGGCCTGCCTGGCGTACCTCTGCTACCACCCGCGGCCGCCGTCGTTCCACCTCCAGCCGGTCTCGACGACGCGGTTCCGCGTCGGCAACTCCTCCGCGGTGTCGGCCGTGGACGTCACGGCGGCCGTGAAGGTGGTGTCCTGGAACCCCAACGACAAGATCGCCTTCGAGTACGGCGACGGCGAGGGCCGCGTCTATCTAGCCGACAGTGACGGCGACATCACGCTGGGGTGGGCGCCCGTGGGAGGCTTCGAGCACGGCGCCCGGAGGGTGGCGGTCGTCGGGTTCGTGGCGGCCGCGAAGGGGGTGGTGGTCGACGAGGCGGTGGCGGCGCGCGTGCGCGACGGGTACCGGCGGCGGCGGCTCGCGTTCAAGGTGGTCGTGGACACCCACATGGGCGTCCGGGTCGGGGCCGTGCGCACCGGCATGGTGCCCGTGAGGCTGTCCTGCGACGACGGCGTCATGGCGCCGCGCGGCGTCTCCGCCGGGAGCCCAATGAGCAGGTGCCAGGTGTACCTCCTCAGAATGACATGGTAAGCTGATCGTTCTTCTATTTCATATCTCTGTTACGTTGCTGGCTTGCGCTTGCACAAACCTTTCTCAAAATTTGCATGAATGAATATGACTTTGATAGGCATATCAGAAGGGAAACATGAACTAGTAAAAGAGTGATTACTACTCCCTCCGATGTGAAATACGTTTTGTGGTTTCAGTTCAAATTTTAGTGATAGCATTTGTTTGACGATTCATGTGCGATGAGGCTTAAAGGTGCAAATCCGTAAAGAGAAACCTCGGTGATACGCATGGTATCACTCTCAGAACTCATACTTCAAGTGATGAAGCGTATTTGCGACTTAGAAATTCCACGGTGTTCATTTCCTGCAAAAGCCATTATAAACAATTCTGCTTAATTACGAAATGGAACCTAACATGCCAATCAATTTGGCATGTTGATTGGAGCAAAACTGATCCATCCACCCATCCAGAAAGCATCGACCATCGATCTATCATCGATTCCAAGCACAAGGAAAGATTCCACAAGTCAAGGGGAATTCGGACAGAAGCCAAAGATTAGCGCATATATTCGTACGACCACGACATGTCATTGTCGTCTAGGGGCGCCTACAGGCTACAGATTTAGTACTCGTACGTAAAAGTGATGCGAAGCAAGACACATATTTTGTGGCCTACAAGATGCCCCAAGCAGGGCAGGCTACTGCACTAGTAGTGGATACAGAAGGGAGACGGGGCATCTGCCTTGCTTGATGACCGACGACTATGAGAAGCAAAAGCTAACCCAGGATTCGCTCTGTCCCTCCCCAGCTTAGCTTGTGCGTCGGCTTAATTACATTGCACGCATCGCCGTACACACGAACAGAAAATTGTTCTTTACTTCCGCTCATGGTACGACAGTTAGCATTTCAAATGAATCCACACTTGAATGTTAGCTGCTGGCCACACGGTGCTGCTGCTGCAACCAACTCCTGCAAGTTGACACCCCACCTGGACCATCAGGTAGCTCCCATGAATACCAAGATACTCCGTAATATATGTATTTATTTATTTTGCAAAATGTACAACGTATGGTATGGAGGACGAATGGGGAAACTCTTTGGAGACATTGGATCCTATAGATGAGAGCAACATGATTGGTGGCATCCGTATTGGTACAGCTACAACTGTACTGGTAAGGACCATGTGTCCAAAACACACACTCATAGCACCAACCTTTGGCTTACAACTTGTGTTATACCTACTTCATCTCAACCACTGACCATTTTTTCGTCTCAAATAAAAAAAAGTTATTCACCATTTCATCGGGTGGCAAACAAAAGAAGAAAGGCTTATTTCTGAGAGGATAGTGTCGCAAAATCGTGTAAAACCCGGCAAATCATTGAAAACTAGCAGATTGAAATCGAATCAAATCTAATTTCTTCATTGCAGTACCAAACTCATTTTAAAGGCAACGATCATTTATATTTCAGGTTTGGCTTGAACTGAAGGCACATCCAGCGAAGGATATTTGCTGCTAGCTGCAGAGCCGAGGAAATGTCAGGGGCCCCTAAGCTGTAGATGCTCCAATTATTTCAGTTTTCTGCCGATGATATCATGTAATTGGTTTGGTTGGAACTAATTGTTGGCGTCTTGGAGTACATGGCGATTGATGCTTAAATATAGTCTCAAGGCTCTCAACGGTGAAGCTTTCAGGAGTTCAGCAAACAAGCATGTAACTGTATATTGCTCCCAGTTCTTTTGATTGTGTGGTACAGATACGTACGTACAAACATACAAGGAATGAAATGGTCGTGTGGTAAACCATTTGGTGGTCTGTTTTGTTGCTTTGGATCATCTGCTTGGTTACTGAATCAGGTAGAAAGACAACGCCAACTAAAATTTAAATTAGTCTCCTCACTCTACGGACCAATTTTCAAGCCCAGTTTGTGTGCCAAGATCACAAAATAGTAAATACTGTTACTTGCTCATCTACCTTATCTAAGAAGAGCAACTTTCCAAAACATTTCAGTAAATTCAAAAAACAAATCATAATTATGGAATGTTTGCGGTTCATGCAAAATTCATCACGAAATCACATTGGTTGAACGCATGACAAAAAAACAAAATCTATGCTCTGAAAATGGTACTTTCAAACACATTTTGGAGCTTTGATTTTGTTTTTCTTTCACCACTTCCACCAATGTGATTTCGTGATGAATCTTTGCACGCACTTCAAACATTCCTTAAAGTTTGCCACACAAAAATTCGGAATTTTTTGAATTTTTTTGTCTATTTTCTTTGATTTTACTGTTCACACCAGGAGCATTTGAGCTCGAGCTGAGAAAGGTACTTCCGCAAGTTTGACTCCTTTTACAACCTGGATTGGGACGTCCAATTCAATACGCACATTCTCCATGCTCTCTTGACTTTCCTCTCTGATCATTGCCCATTATTACTTATGATGATTGTGGGCCTAGAAGGCCGTGGACTTTCAAATTCGAAAACTTTTGGACCTTCATTCCGGGCTTCACCGAAGTGGATCAAAAAGCATGGGCTGAGCCAACCACTCATGTGGATCCTATCATGTGCTACACCATAAACCCAGAAAGACTGGTACGAGACAAATCGAGTGGAGCATGAGGCTCTTTTCTAAATCAAAGGTGCATCTTCGTGTTGCACTTTTGATAATCTTACACCGCAAGAAGAGCGGCCTCTCTCCACTGGGGAGCAAGATCTTCGTCCCAAGGTCCAGAGGGCGTTATTAGTCTTTTGGTGATCGAGAGGGCTTAAGAAAAACATGCTAGGATGACAAACCTCAAGGAGGGAGACGGCAACACCAAATATTTTCACCGAAAGATCAATGCCCAGAGGACAAAAAGCAATATAATCAAACACAACCATGATTGAGTCACCAAACATGAGCTTAAAGAGGAGATAATCCACAACCATTTCTCCGAGTTGATGGGATGGGGGACTCCAAGATACTTAGAGCTCAATTGGGATGAGCTTGTCAGTGCGCCGCATGAACTCTCGGACTTGAACCGCCAATTTACTAAGGATGAAGTGATAGAGGCCATCAACACTTTGCCTAGTGACAAGGCCCCCAGGCCGGATGGTTTCACCGACCTCTTTTCTAATAAGTGCTAGAGCATCATCAAGCTTGACGTCATGAGTGTAACACCCCAATAATCATACTACAGTAATCTCCCCCTAATGGTTGCCATGTTATCATGATTACTATGCAATTGCCACTTGTCCAAAATTCAAATTCAAATTCAAATTCAAATTGCAAGTAAAATTATTATTTCTTCGAACGGTAAAACTAAAATATTCCCATTATTCTATAAATTTCGCTGATCATTGTCATGTTGAAACCAACTTCATTTGACTCGGGAATAAATTTCTAGGAAATTAATAAGTGGTCCAACATCAACTAAAATGGCCTTTTCAAAATAGACAAATATTTATACATTTCCAATTGACCTCCAACTTTGTGGGCCTCTCCAATATGTTGCCTAATATTTAAGTACCACTTTTCACCTTTAACTAAATTAATTTAGTAGCTAATTAAAATAGAAAACAGGAACAAAAACTAAAATAGAAAAGAAGAAGAAATAAAAGAGTTCCACTATTGTGCACTTAAGGACCAAAAGACCAGTAGCTAGCCCGGCCCACCTCCTATCTCCTTCCTCTGTAGAGGAGGCAAGGCGTGGCACACATCCACGCCGGCCATGCCGTGGATGGCCGACACCTGCACCCCAACTCCGTCATGGGGAGGATAAAAGCAGCGTTGGACACCCATGACCAAACCCTGGCTTCTAATCCCCTCTCCCCCGCTCATTTATCTCACTATTGTAGACACCCGACGCCACCATCGCCACGTCGTCATCGTCCGCCTGGCCATCGCCCACCTTGTCGGTTGTGGCCTTGCCAGGAGCTGCGTGTCCTTCGTCTACATCGACTCCTAGGAGCAGCTCGAGCAAGAGATCACCACAGCGCTGGGATCGACGTCGTCTTCAACCTCCGGTCACCACGACGCCGTCAACGAATTCGTCGTCGTCACTGCACCACCAGCCTCCTCGAGCTCGCCCTGGAACCGTAGTGAGCTCCTCTCCCCGTTCGTCTGTTTTCCCCTTGATTGCGTCACCGTAAACCGCCGCACCCGCGCGCCCTGCCACGCGCTGTAGGATCGAAAGTATGTCTAGAGGGGGTGATTAGACCACTTGACCAAATAAAAATCTAGCCTATTCCCAATTTTAAGTCTTGGCAGATTTTAGCAACTTAGCACTAGTCAAGCAATCAACCTACACATGCAAGCCTAAGAGTATAGCAGCGGAATATAAAACATTGCACATGAAGGTAAGGGGAGGAGTTTTGAGGGAGCAAACGCAATGTAGACACAGAGATTTTTGGCGTGGTTCCGATAGGTGGTGCTATCGTACATCCACGTTGGTGGAGACTTCAACCAACGAAGGTTAATGGTTGCGCGAGTCCACGGAGGGCTCCACCCACGAAGGGTCCACGAAGAAGCAACCTTGTCTATCCCACCATGGCCATCGCCCACGAAGGACTTGCCTCACTAGACTAGATCTTCACGAAGTAGGCGATCTCCTTGCACATACAAACTCCTTGGTTCAACTCCATAATCTTGTCGGAGGCTCCCAAGTGACACCTAACCAATCTAGGAGACACCAATCTCCAAAAGGTAAAACATGGTGTGTTGATGATGAACTCCTTGCTCTTGTGCTTCAAATGATAGTCTCCCCAACACTCAACTCTCTCTAATAGATTTGGATTTAGTGAAAAGATGATTTGAGTGGAAAGCAACTTGGAGAAGGCTAGAGATCAAGATTCATATGGTTGGAATGGAATATCTTGGTCTCAACATAGGAGTAGGTGGTTCTCTCTCAAAAAATATATGTTGGAAGTGTAGGCATGTTTTGATGGCTCTCTCCACGAATGAAGAGTGGGTGGAGGGGTATATATAGCCTCCACACAAAATCTAACCGTTACACACAAATCACCAAACTCGGTGGGACCGAATAATGAAACTCGGTCAAACCAATTTAGTGCAAAATGTGAACGTTAGGTTTTTCAGTGGTACCGACATGTCAACTCGGTGGGACCGATTTCATTAGGGTTAGGACATAACGTAATCTCGGTGAGACCGATTACATAAACTCGATGGGACCGATTTTGTTAATAAGCTAACCAGAGAGTTAGTCAGGTAAACTCGGTGGGACCGATTAGCTCATCTCAGTGAGACCAAAACGTTCCGAAGGGCAAACAGAGAGTTTGCATTGCGAACTCGGTGGGACTGATCGCTCATCTCGGTTGGACCGAAATGTTACGAAGGGAAACAGAGAGTTTGCAATCCCATCTCGATGAGACTGAGATCCCTATCGGTAATACCGAAATGACTAGGGTTTGTGGCAGTGGCAATTTCAAATGAACTTGGTGGCACCGGATAGAAAGTTTTGGTGGGGCCGAGTTTGACTTTTGGTTTGGGACATATGTGGATATGAGAAAGTAGTTGAGGGTTTTTGGAGCATATCACTAGGCATTTTGAGAAAGCAACCCATTAAGCAACACCTCATCCCCTTTTAATAGTATTGGCTTTTTCTATGGACTCAATGTGATCTTGGATCACTAAAAGTAAAATGTAGAGACTTGAGCTTCAGAGCTTGAGCCAATCTTTTGCCCTTAGCATTTTGAGGGGTCCACATTTCTAATCCATGCCATGCCAATCATTGATCTTTCCTGAAATATTTATCTTGAAATAGCATTAGCTCAATGAGCTATATGTTGTTAAGAATTACCAAAACCACCCAGGGATAGTTGCACTTTCAATCTCCTCCTTTTTGGTAATTGATGACAACATATAGATCAAAGCTTCGACAAATGATCATAAGATTGAAATACATCGTCGCTTTGAGAAGTATGTGATAAGCAAAAGCTCCCCCTAAATTTGTGCATTATTTAAAATTTGCTTTTGAATGCAAATACACAATCGATTAGGATAATGGGTTACTCTTGCATGTCACATACATCTTGGTGGAGCGCTCAAAATGATAGAAATTAAAAGCATGCACTCTTCACCAAGCAAAGTGAATGATCATATATGGGATATAAGAGATAATATCATCCAGGAAAGCATTAAAGTAGCATATGATCAAACACATGATCAAACAAGTATCTCACACAGACATAGGGTATCAACCAAGCACACAATCAAGTTCAACAAAAAGCAAGAGAGACAAAGAAGCAAAACACACTCTCTTGAAGCCTATGATCTATACATTTCTCCCCCTTTGGCAACAAGTTACCAAAAAGATTGAAAATACATAGTGCTATGCGTCTTTCAGGCTTGGTCTTCGGGAGGTGGTGTAGAGAGAACTCCAAGGACGAAGGCATCTGTTGATGTAGTTGGAGCTGGTGGAGTGGCTGCTGGAGGTGGTACTAAAGTTGTAGCTGCTGGTGCTGACGATGTAGCTCTAGAATCTGGTACTAGCACTGCAGCAGACCTCTAACCTCGTGGCACACACTGAAAATCATCCGTAGTTACCTTCCCTCTCCTCTCTTCTGCTTCCTCCTGGAGCTGCTCAACAGCTGTCTATATCTCAGTAACCTTGAGGTCAAGATTATAGAATTTTGTCTCAACAATCCTTTCCAAGCTCTCCTCATTCTGAGTCAGGGTGGCCAAGCCCTTCTCAATCCTCAAAGTAGATTGGATCAGATATGCTAGCTGATCTTGCTTGCTCTTCAGGAACACCTGAGATGCTCCCTCTACACTTGGCATCCTCGCAGCTTTCTCTGCCTTTGCTTTAGTTCTCTTCTCTTGTGCTTGTGCTGATGAAGGTTCATCCTCATTCATCACAACTGTGTTTTCTACAAATTCAGGGTACAGAGGTAGATGCTCCTTGTCCAACAAGTAAGTGCCTATGCCCATCTTGGAGTTGATGAGCACCTGAATATGTGGAGCATACCCACATGATCTCTTCTGGTCAGCTGCCGTCCTCTTGATTGTCTCTACAATCAGACTCATGACCTTGAATTTTTAAGGCACATCAAATATTTGCAGCAAGTTGATGGAATGTCCTATAATCATCTTGTGATCTCCCGACTTGGGTAGCAAAGTATGCCTTAAGATGGTGTTGATAGTAGGCAAACCAGACAACAAATAGTGTACAGATCCAAGCTTGTGGGTCTCCAAAGCTTTATCAGGGATCTCTTTGTACATGTTTGCCATAGAGTTGTGGTCTTTCTTCTTCTTGGCATACACATCCAAATCATCATCATGTTCCTCTGGGGCATTGATCAACTTGGCCCATTCTTCAACAGTTGATTGGTACCTCGTACCTTCAGACATCCATACTATCCTTCCATCTGGATAGAAATGAGCAGTGGAGTAAAATTGCATAACTAGCTCATCATTCCATTTGGTCAACTTTTGACCCACAAACTCATCAACTCCACAAGCTTTGAAGCTGTCTTGTACACCTGGGAAGTGATCTTCATTTTCTTTGATGTATTCCCAATCAACCCATCTCATGTCACAAACAATTGGCTTCTTGTCAAGCAGAATAGTATCATAGAAGTCTTGTTGTTCTTTTGTGTGTGAAAGTGCGTTATATCGACTAGAGGGGGGGTGAATAGGCGATTTTTATGAAAGTCTTCAGAACATAGAAGTTTTGAAGACAAACGATAAAATTAAACCTATTACCATGCAGCGGAAGGTAGACTACACTAGGCAAACCATATTCAAGTATTCAATGAAGTGAAAGCACAAAGACTAATAGCAGCTAGGTAGTAAGGATCAGGTAGGAAGATATTGTGAAGTCAAACAGAACACGCAGTCACTCAGTGAAGACAAATGATAGTACAGACATACAATGACTTCACAAGGAGTAACAGTAAGTAAAGGGAAGTGAAGATGAAACCAGTGACTCGTTGAAGACAATGATTTGTTGGACCAGTTCCAGTTGCTGTGACAACTGTACGTCTGGTTGGAGCGGCTAGGTATTTAAACCTTAGGACACACAGTCCCGGACACCCAGTCCTGAACACGCAGCTCAGGACACCCAGTCCTCACCGTATTCTCCTTGAGCTAAGGTCACATAGACCTCGCCCAACCACTCTGGTAAGTCTTCAAGGTAGACTCCCAAACCTTCACAGACTTTGTTCACCGGCAATCCACAATGTCTCTTGGATGCTCAGAACGCGACACCTAACCGGCTGGAGGATGCACAGTCCTCAAGTGTAATAAGTCTTCAGATCACACAGACAAGAAGACTTAAGTGATGCCCAATTCTCTCTGGCTCTGGTGGTTAGGGCTTTATCCTCGCAAGGAATTCTCTCTCAAAGGCTTCGAGGTGGGTTGCTCTCAAATGACAAAAGCCGTACTTTCAATCTGAGCAGCCAACCGTTTATGGTTGTAGGGGGTGGGCTATTTATAGCCACTTGGCAACCCGACCTGATTTGTCTGAAATGACCCTGGGTCACTAAGGAACTGACACGTGTTCCAATAGTCAGATTTCAAACTCACACGGCAACTTTACTTGGGCTACAAGCAAAGCTGACTTGTCCGACTCTGGACAAGATTCGCTCTCATAGTCTTCACTCGAAGACATAGGTTTTTGGTTTAGGCATCACTGCAGTCATTCTGACTGGTTCTCTTGGACCCCACTTAACAGTACGGTGGTTCCTATGACTCAACACAAAAGAAAAAGAACTACGAAAGATCTATGTCTTCGAGCTCCATAGGCTTCTTATATAGTGTCTTCTCTTGTCATAGTCTTCAATGTGAATATCTTCATATACCACCTTTGACTTCAATGTCTTCATACATTTTTAGGGGTCATCTCTGGTAGTAAAACCGAATCAATGAGGGACTTCTACCTGTGTTATCCTACAATTCTCACAAACACATTAGTCCCTCAACTAGGTTTGTCGTCAATACTCCAAAACCAACTAGGGGTGGCACTAGATGCACTTATAATCTCCCCCTTTTTGGTGATTGATGACAAACTAGTTGAAGTTTTCAACGGGGAATATAATCTGTGAAATTGTAAAGGATAAGGAATTGTCTTCATAAGTTGCAGGGGCTCCCCCTGAAGATGTGCATATAAGTTAATTTGCTTTTGGAATGCAAATGCACATGGCAGGTTGTACTTGTGGAGATCCACTTCAACTTATGATGACAATCCACTATGCATGTGAAAGTATATGAAGATAATGACATGCATAATGGAAAATGGACGTCTGCAGAATGAGCTAAGTGCGGAATTTATCGTCGCACATGCGGAATCTATCTTCGCAAAATAAGGTGGCAAATAAGTAGCAGACGACCATCTAGTTTAAGTGTTACAACTCGTAAGAACCAAATGTAGCAAAAACGAGAGTTGTAAGCACGAAGCAAAATATAAAGCACCCGTCCATATGGACCCGCTTGAAGACTATCAATCTCATATGCTTCTCCCCCTTTTGTCAGTAATGACCAAAAAGGTTTGAAGACATAGAGCCTCTACTCGTTCCCATGAGGAGTAGGTGAAGTAGCAGGGTTGTTGGTGTTCTTTGGCGATGCAGAAGAGCTTGGAGGTGCTGAAGGAGGTGGCGGTGAAGTAGCATCGTCTTCTTCCTCAATAATTCTGGCAGTCACTATGGCAACAGAGGAAGAGAACTCAGAGTCTTCAAGGGATGGAGTTCCTAGCAGCACAGCCCGTCGAGGAGGTGTGGAGTCAAACTTGAATCTCTCGGTGAAGCCATCCTCTTGAAGATCAACTTCAGAACACATCATCGTGAGCCCTTTCCATGTGCGGCGACAGGTTTCATGGGCAACAAAAGCATTTTTGGTGGCAAGATTTCGAGTGCGATTAACATCCACCAAGAGGCTTTTCATCTGACGCTTCAGCCAGTCATGATGCCTATCCTGTTTCTGATCTAGAGCCACAAGAAGCTCTTGGTCGTTGAGAACACGAGTGCGCTTCTTGGGTCTTGGAGCGGTGGCACTGTCAGTGGCTTCAGTGGAAGCAGTGTGTGGTGCACGTGTAGTGCCAGCCAAAGGATACACCCGAGAAACTGCTTCAACGCCTTCAACATTCTGAGTAGAACTCTGATGTTCTGCATTCTGAAGACTTAGAGGTTGCTTGGCAGGCTCAGAATATATGGCTTCAGTAGACATGTCCACGTCAGGCAAGAAGATCCGATGGTTGCGGGCTGAGGGCTGATACGAGATGGCGGAGTGTAGCTTGATCAGCCGCATGACCCAAGGGGCGTAGAACTTCAAACCAAACAGATCAATGCCTGATGCAGCAAGTTGGCGTATGAAGAAGTCCTGGGCATTGAAGCATTTGCCATGAAGTATATAGAAGACCAAAGTCTTCATTGCACCCTGAAGCTTGGCATTTGGAGAGTGCCCTTTGATAGGCCAGAGAGTTCGCCTGATGATGTGATAGATGGTTCTTGACAGGTACTCAAGGTCTTCAACGAAGAACTCTATGGGATAAACAACATCTTGGGGCAATGGCTTCATCATGCTGAGCATCTGACTCATATCAGGTTCTGGCCGCTGAAAGATGCTCTCAATATCTTCAGCATGCAGCTGACAGTCTTGCTCGAAGAGATCGCCAGGAGTGGGCAAGCCAGTGAGCTCAATGATGTCAAATGCATTGGCTTTGTGATGAACGTTGCCAGTCATCCACTCTAGGACCCAAGTCTTCGGATCTCTGCTGTACCCTCTGATGTGAAGCGTGGCATAGAATTGAAGCAGCAGCTCTTCATTCCAATGCTCTTCGTCAGTAATGAACTGCAGCAGTCCAACTTCCTTGAAGCCATCTAAAGCTTCTTCCAGACAGGGCAGACCAGCTATAGCTTCAACGTCAAGGCGCTTGTGTGGGAAGATGCGACCTTGGTTGTAAAGAATGCAAGAGTAATAGCTTCACTGAGGATAGCTCCAGAACCAATCAGATGATATCCTTTCCCTTGAGTAGGGGTTTCTGGAGCTATTGAAGAACGTGTTGTCTGCCCTGAAGCCATTGATGTTGAAGGAGCCAGGTGCTGATGCAGGACCTGGAAACCTTGGCAGTCTTGGGATTGGCTTCTGGACCTGAGGCCTGTGCTCAACATGATAGTCGAATTGGGGACCGGCAACAGACTTAGGAACAGAAGTGGCGGGATCAGTGGCTTCGCTGTCTTCTGAAGCTTTTGCTGGGGAGGGCTCCACATTAGCTTCATTGGTGGTTGTGGCAGCCTCACGATTTTCATCCTCCACTTGACTAGCTGGAGGGTCGGTCACAAGCACATTCTCCTGAAGAACTGCTTCTTGGTGGGACAGGGGAGTGGGATCTTGTGGGACTCCTTCTTCTGCGGCTGATGCAGCCGGAATGTCTTCAGCAGAGACTTGAGGCCTTGGACCTTTGCGAAGCCTGCGGAACGCAGACGACGCCTAAGGAGTTGGAGTGGGCTGGGCCTCATAGTCTTCTTCCTCTTGTGGGCGATCCGTCCATGAAGCATCCTGTGCAATTGGCGTCAATGGATGACCAATGCTGATGAGTTCGCTGTTTTCATGCTGAGGAAGGACTGCACCATCTTCTACATTGTCATGTTGACCAATGTCTTCAGCAGCGATGGGATCAGCTGCTGGAATGTCTTCAGCTTCATGAGCCTCTGTGGAAGCAGGCTCATGAATTGTTAGTTGTCGTTCAGCTTCAGGATAGACCATAGAAATGGGTTCAACTATCAAGGGCTCTGTGGAAGCAGCCCAAGCTTTCTTGGTCTTCCTCTTCTTCTTGGAGGGGGGGGGGGTAGGAGAGGCTTCAGAGTGTTTCCTCTTCCTGGCTTCAGCCTCAGCAGTCCTTGTCTTCTTGAGGTCTGAAGCTGTTGACCGGCTTTTTGGCTTCGAGCCAGTCAGTCTAGTTGGGAAGACAATCGGAACTGCTTCTTGCCTTGGTGCATCAGGTTCAGCCGTAGCAGGCTTCTTCTTCTTCTTTGCGGCCATCCTGGGGTCGATGCCAGGACGCCCAAGTGCCTTGCGCTTCTCAGCCTCATTATAGGCTTGCACACATCTGTCAGCCAGAGTCTTCATGCGCTCACGTGAACCCTGAGCTTCTGCATGCTTCTTCACAAAGGCTTCCATGAGCTCGTGCATCATTGTCTTGAAGTTCTTCACTTCTTGCATGCTGAGCTTGGACATATGCTTCTTGAACTGAGCCTTTTCATATTCAATCTTCTGCTTCAGTTCAACAATGCGTTGGGCAATAGCAAGTTCTGAAGCAATGGTGCCTTGGAAGGCGACACTAAGGCCAATGGGTAGCTGCAGATCTTCAAAGCTGATGTTTGGCGTGTCAAACCACTCGTCAATGAAGTTGTGGATGATGGTGACATCAAAGAGAGGCAGATCATTGAAGATTTCTGCTTCTTCTTTGCTCTTGATGAGTTGCTCAAGAGAGTCATCTGCAAGATCTTCCTCACTTGACAGATCAATGTCGTCATTGCGCAGAATGGTAGCAGCTGTTAGCTCTTTGCCAGTGTGAGACAGAGGCATCTTGGCCTTCTGGGGCTTGGAGATGCGTGATAAGTCTTCAGACTGCACACTGTCTTCAGGAGGTGCAGTTGCCAATGGCTTCGCCCTTGAGATTTTTGGTGAAGGGGCCGGCTTTGAAGCTTTTGGCTTCTTCAACTGCTTTGGCTTCGGCACTGCAGGCGCGTCATCAGACTCAATGTCAGCTGCAGACTCATTCACTGCAGTCCCTTGAACCAAGATGTAGGTGATGAGGCCTTCAAGGTTGGCGAAAGGACCAATGACATTGGGTTCTGCATGTCGTGTGCCATCTGCCCTTGGAGATGAGGGACCAGGGTTGAAGTCTAACCCAAAAGTCTTCTTGTTCTGCTTCGGAGTTCTGAGCAAACTGGAAGTTGCACTTGAACAGAGTGTCGTCACGACACCATAGCAGTGACGACGAGTGTGCATCAGCAGGCTGTGGTCCATGGACCATGCATGGATAGAAGCCTTGAGCAATGGCTTCATCTCTGGACCTGGGTAGAAGATTCTTGAATAGGATGTCTCCCCACGGTCTCTTGATGGCGTTTTTCTCAGCATGCCCCTGGGTCACAAATCTGTATTTGAACCATTGTTCTGCCCAATATCTTCGAATCCATTGGATTCGGGTCTTGCGCTGACTGTAATCCTCTTCAGGATCTGTCTTGTACATTTCTGAGAGTTCATCTGGCAGATCTCTGGAGGTCTCACCACGACTCTTTCTGCCACCCTTCCTTCCTGCTTTCTCTGAAGCCATAAACTTTAACCTGAAAGGCTTCAAGACGTTCAAAGGCTTCAAAGGTTTTCGTTTGCTGGACCAACATGAACTGGCTTCGGGAGAATTTATGTGATGCTGTAAGAATTCTGCAAATGAATGCAGACTATGAGAACCAAAGGATTCTCCCACGGACATGTACCTGTTATAGCATTAAGGTGCGAGGGAAGGGGAAGAGGTCATATGCATTCTCAGAAGATTTTGAAGATAAATCAGTTTAGAAGACATTGACCTCATCGTGCGAAGACATTCACTCACAGATAAGAAGTTGGTTCCAGATTTGTATGAATCCACAGATCAGTACAAGTGAGGAATCTAACTACTTTGTGAAGCACAAGTGAATATACTAGGCATGTTATGAGATGCAGTATGAGAGAGATCTAGCTTGTGTGAACACAAACTGCTTGTGGTAGAAAGTGACAAATCCATAGGATCAATGGTGCTGTAAAAAGAGGAAGTTTTATTTACCACACTAAGAACTGCTAGACGGAGTGTAAGATGAGGCCGAGCAGTTCGATCTTCCGTGCCCTAACTTGGCGATGGAGGACACCTACGGCGACGGCGGAGAGGACGATGTCCGCGGTCGGCGTGAAGATGACGTCGGAGAGGTTGTGGCAGCGAAGCGCTTCATCGCCGGCATCGTCGAGGGCTAGCGGTGGCGCTAGGGTTCGTGCGAGGGTGGAAGAAGAGATAATAACCGCTGTGAGTGTGTATTTATAGGTACAGGGGTGGCACTGTGCTATTACACAGGTGCCCCTGGCGATTCGCATCTAAGGAACACGTGGCCATTATGCGGAATTTTGGGGTTTGTTCCACGTCCCATGCACGCCTGGATTGTCGGATGGTCGATCCTACTTCTCCGGATTTCATGTGGAGGAATGAGCATTGAAAACGGACTTAATGGTTGTCTCTGTATCTTCTGCTAACAAGGACGCAGAGAAGACATTCGACAGTTTCAATAGAATGCATATGACTTGGGGAGATAGAGTTTGAGATAGAAAGCATAGAGAGGTTAGGGTCCGATCACATTCACTTAGTTCAAAAGATTCAACACGAAGACATAGCTATAAGTGAATGCTGTAGAGGACAGAACACTAGTATATATATATATATATATATATAATCAACATAGTGAAGATAATCATGAATATATGTTGAGATCGAAGCCAAACCAAATGTGAAGACATTGCAAGGTAACGCCATGAGTGAAACACTTCAAAATAGAACGTTTGGAGGTGGCGTTACCCACCGTATAGGAAGTATTAGACCTAGACACGGCGCACAATTATCGTGGCGCTCCGAAGTCAAATTCCACATTAATGTATTCACACTTAGAATGTGTGTCTTCATTGATTGAAGATATACTTTACTTCGTGTGTTGCACATCTAAGTCATCAATATGCATAAGGGTTAGGATGTGTGCCTGATCACAGGACATTTGAGGATTCCAGGATATTTAGCTCACACCGTAACTTGCAAAACCTCTTCTCATCCAAGGCTTGGTGAAGATATCTGCCAATTGCTCTTCAGTGTTGACGTGTATGATATCAATGTCTTCCTTCATAACATGATCTCTGAGAAAGTGATGACGAATTTCAATGTGCTTTGTCTTCGAATGCTGAACTGGGTTGTTGGCAATCTTGATGGCGCTTTCGTTGTCGCAGTAAAGTGGCACTTGCTTCAGATGAATGCCATAGTCCTTGAGTGTTTGCTTCATCCACAGAAGCTGAGCGCAGTAAGATCCAGCAGCAATGTATTCAGATTCAGCAGTGGAGAGAGATACACAGTTCTGCTTCTTTGAAGACCAACATACAAGTGATCATCCCAGAAAGTGACATGTGCCTGATGTAGACTTGCGATCAACTTTGTCACCAGCATAATCAGCATCCGAGAATCCAACCAGATCAAACTCTGAGCCCTTTGGATACCATAATCCTAGAGTTGGGGTGTGAGCCAAATATCGAAGAATTCGCTTCACAGCTAAGTGATGCGACTCCTTTGGTGCCGCTTGAAATCGAGCACACATGCAAACACTAAGCATAATATCTGGCCTAGATGCACATAGATAAAGTAAAGAACCAATCATGGAGCGGTATACCTTTTGATCGAACTCTTTACCATTGTCGTCAGGACCCAGATGATGTTTGGCTGGCATTGGTGTTGTGAAGCCTTTGCAGTCTTGCATACCGAACTTCTTTAGGCAATCTTTGAGATACTTCTCTTGAGATATGAAGATGCCATTACGTTGTTGTCGTATTTGAAGACCGAGGAAGAACTTCAGCTCCCCCATCATGGACATCTGATATTGCTCTTGCATCATATATCCAAACTCTTCACTGTACTTCTGATTGGTGCAGCCGAAGATAATGTCATCCACATATATTTGGCACACAAATAGTTCACCATCATATGTCTTCGTGAAAAGAGTGGGATCTAGGGAACCAGGTATGAAGCCTTTGCTCTTCAGGAAGTATTTGAGTGTGTCATACCAGGCCCGAGGGGATTGTTTGAGGCTATACAGTGCCTTGTTGAGCTTGTATACCATGTCAGGATGTTTTGGATTTTCAAAGCCAGGCGGTTGTGCAACATACACTTCTTCTTCAATCTTGCCATTGAGAAAGGCACTCTTCACATCCATTTGATATAGAAGTATGTTATGATGATTTGCATAGGCCAGCAGTATGCGTATGGCTTCAAGTCTAGCCACAGGAGCAAATATTTCATCAAAGTCAATGCCTTCCACTTGAGTATATCCTTGAGCAACGAGACGAGCTTTGTTTCTGACAACTTGACCATGCTCATCTTGCTTGTTGTGGTATATCCATTTGGTGCCTATTATATTGTGCTTCCGTGGATCAGGACGCTTAACCAGTTCCCATACATTATTCAGCTCAAACTGTTGAAGCTCTTCTTGCATAGCTTGAATCCATTCAGGTTCCATGAAGGCTTCTTCAACTTTTTTGGGTTCTGTTATTGAGACGAATGCGAAGTGCCCATAGAAATTTGCTAGCTGAGTTGCCCTTGAACGAGTGAGTGGACCAGGTGCATTGATGCTATCAATTATTCTTTCAATCTGCACTTCATTGGCAACACGAGGATGTACAGGGCGAAGACTTTGCTCTTGCTGTTCATTGTCATTGTTGGAAGGAATGTCTTCAGGCTGAGCATTGTCTTCATGTTGATCAGGTGCTGAAATGATAAGTTCTTCTTCAGGATGACCTTTAGAAGGTATAATTTCTCCAGTTCCCATTAGCTTTTTTGATTCACTGGATGGAACTTCATCTACCACATTTGGCAGCTGCTCTCTTTGTGAACCGTTGGTCTCATCGAACCGCACATCCACTATTTCAACCACTTTGTAATGAAAGAGATTGAAGACTCTGTAGGAGTGCGAATCCTTTCCATATCCAAGCATAAAACCCTCATGTGCTTTTGGTGCAAATTTTGAGGTGTGATGTGGGTCCTTGATCCAGCACCTTGCGCCAAATACTCTGAAGTAACTGACATTTGGCTTCTTGCCAGTAAGGAGCTCATAAGATGTCTTGTTCAGTAGCTTGTGAAGATAAACACGATTGATTGTATGGCATGAAGTATCAATGGCTTCGGGCCAGAATTTTCTTGAGGTCTTGTATTCATCTAGCATCGTTCTGGCCATCTCAATTAGTGTTCTGTTCTTGCGTTCGATGACGCCATTCTGCTGTGGCGTGTACGGGGCTGAGAATTCATGTGTGATGCCCAAGGTATCAAGATATGTATCAAGGCCAGTGTTCTTGAATTCAGTGCCATTGTCACTTCTGATGTGCTTTATCTTGGCGCCAAAATTGTTCATAGCTCGATTGGCGAAGCGTCTGAAGACATCCTGCACTTCAGTCTTGTAAAGGATTATGTGCACCCAAGTATATCTAGAATAATCATCAACAATAACGAAGCCATAGAGGCAAGCAGTAGTAGTTAGAGTTGAGTAATGAGTGGGACCGAAAAGATCCATGTGAAGCAGTTCGAAGGGTCGAGTAGTGGTCATGATTGTCTTCGAGGGATGTTTGGCCCTCGTCATCTTCCCTGCTTCACAGGCACCGCATAAGTGGTCTTTCTTGAACTTGACGCCCTCGATGCCTATGACATGCTTCTTCTTCGCAAGAGTGTGGAGGTTCCTCATGCCAGCATGTCCAAGCCTCCGATGCCAGAGCCAGCATTCTGAAGCCTTTGCTAGAAGACATACTGCAAGCTGTGGCCCTGCTGAGAAATCTACCACGTACAAATCATCTTTTCGATACCCTTCAAACACTAGAGACTTGTCAGATTCCATTAGTACAAGGCAACGATATTTATTTTCCAAACATTACGATCATGTTCAAATCGCAAAGCATTGAGACAGACATTAAGTTGAAGCCAAGGGATTCAACAAGCATGACTTTATCCATGTGTTGATCCCTTGAGATTGCAACTCTACCTAGACCCAATACCTTACTTTTACCAGTGTTAGCAAATGTGATGTGGCTCTTGTCGGATGGACGTAAGGTTGAGTCCATAAGAAGACTTCTTTTGCTAGTCATGTGATTTGTACACCCACTGTCAATAATCCATTCTGAAGACACTGGTGTCGTACCCTACAGTGCAGTTAGGGGGATAGGCTTCACCGAGAGCATTGTGAAGCAAAAACATTTGACGAACCAGTGGGTTATGAAAGCTTAGATCCAGGTTAGGACTAATAGGGAGAGTAGCAAACGATTCGGGTACGAAGTACATAGTAAGACCATTTGGGCATTTGATCTTGCACCCTACAAGATGTTTAAGGTCCCTAGCAATAGCGTTAGACGATTTTGGTTTTCTGCTGGAGACCTTTCCCTGCAAAAGAGAGTTAAGCTTTCTTAGCCACCCACATCAAGGGCGGCTTAGAAGCAATAAGTCTAAGTGCAGCATCTGAGAATTTTGGCTTTGAAGCCTTAGCAAACAGTCTTGCAGGCGGACAATAGTACTCATAAGAATAAGCAGAATAGTTCTTGGTCTTATGAACATGGCGGTTTGATGAACCGCTCTCATATTCATATGCCTAAGTATGGTTTCCCTGCAAAACATTTGCGTTAGTGCGACTCAGGTGAGTCCTTTGTCTGTATGAAGCCTTTGGACCGTATGAAGCCTTTGGTCTG
The DNA here is from genome assembly GCF_002162155.2 of Triticum dicoccoides. NCBI lineage: Eukaryota > Viridiplantae > Streptophyta > Magnoliopsida > Poales > Poaceae > Triticum > Triticum dicoccoides. Next base: position 252,485,607 of record NC_041380.1, read on the forward strand.
AGGTTTGTCTTCTTCACATGAGGTGTCATGATGACATTCATAGGAAGACTCTCCAGACACCTTTTCGGAACCCAGATCTTCTTCATAGGCGGTCCATTCCTGCAGTTAGTACCAATGTACCTGGCAAACACTTCACCATTCTGATTCTTAAACAGTATATAGTTTGCATCAAAGGATTCATCAATGATAATGGGGTTAGCACAAGTGAAGCCAGATAGATTGGATGGATCTGCAGAAGGTTCCTTTGCAGCAACCCACATGGTTTTGGGGTACTGCTCAGGTTTCCAGTAAGAGCCATCTGCATTCATTTTCCTTATGAACCCTACACCCTCTTTCCTAGGGTTTCGGTTCAGAATCTTCTTTTTTAGGACATCACATAGCGTCTGATGCCCTTTAAGACTTTTATACATCCCTGTTTCAAGCAATGTCTTCAACCTAGCATTCTCATCAGCAATAGCGGTGGTATCCTCAGCAGAGGGGTTAGTTACCACATCAACAGTTGAAGATATTGCAACAGCAATAGCAGTAGAACGTTCAGCAACAGAAGTAGCATTATCACGCTCAATGCATTTAAGACATGGTGGTTCAAATCCTTCCTGAGCGGGACTGATCTGTTTGGCGCGAAGTGACTCGTTTTCCGTTTGAAGATCTTCATGAACCGCTCTCAATTTCTCAAGATCTTGCTTCCTTTGAAGATAATCATAGGAAAGCTTTTCATGAGTTGTTGAGAGAGTTTCATGACGACTTTCAAGTTCCTGATACCTAACGTGAAGATTTTTTATGTCTTCAATTAAGGATTCAGATCGAGTCATTTCAGCACCTAACAGATCATCGCTTCTGTCTAACAGTTTTTGAATATGTTCCATAGCTTTCCGTTGTTCAGTTGCAATTTTAGCAAGTGTTTTGTAGCTAGGTTTTGAACCATAATCAGAGTCATCGTCGCTAGATGTTTGATAGTGAGTAGTGCGTGTGTTTACCTTGGCACCGCGTGCCATGAAGCAGTAGGTAGAAGCGGAGTAGTCCTTGTCATTTGCATCGGTGTCGGTGATGAAGTCATTGTCTTCAGTGTTGAAGATGGACTTGGCAACGTATGTTGTAGCCAGACTTGCGACGCCTGAGTCAGATTCCTCCTCAGACTCCACCTCCGCCTCCTCAGAAGCAGACTCCTCCTCTGAATCCATTTCCTTGCCAACAAACGCACGTGCCTTGCCAGATGAGCTCTTCTTGTGTGATGAAGACTTTGAGGAAGACTTGGAAGAAGACTTTGAGTATTTCTTCTTCTTCTTCTTCTTGTCGTCAGAGTCATATTGCTTGCTCTTCTTCTTGTTTTTGTTCTCATTGTCCCACTGTGGACACTCAGAGATGAAGTGGCCAAGTTTCTTGCACTTGTGACATGTTTTCTTCTTGTAGTCATGAGCAGGAGCTTCATCATTCCTTGAACTTGATCGGGAAGACTTTCTGAAGCCTTTCTTCTTGGTGAATTTTTGGAACTTCTTGACAAGCATAGCAAGTTCCCTTCCAATGTCTTCAGGATCATCAGAACTGCTGTCAGATTCTTCTTCAGATGAGGAGACAACTTTTGCCTTCAAGGCACGAGTTCGCCCATAGTTTGGACCGTAGATATCTCTTTTCTCCGAAAGCTGAAACTCATGTGTGTTGAGCCTCTCAAGTATGTCAGACGGATCGAGTGTCTTGAAATCAGGACGTTCTTGAATCATCAGGGCCAGGATGTCAAACGAACTATCAAGTGATCTCAGCAGCGTCTTGACGACTTCGTGTTTGGTAATCTCAGTGGCGCCGAGGGCTTGAAGCTCATTTGTGATGTCAATGAGTCAGTCAATGTGTGTTGGACATTCTCATTGTCATTTCGCTTGAAGCGGTTGAAGAGGTTGCGAAGGACACTGATTCTCTGATCTCTCTAGGTTGAGATGCCTTCATTGACCTTGGAGAGCCAGTCCCAGACCAGCTTAGATGTCTTCAAAGCACTCACACGGCCATACTGTCCTTTGGTCAGATGACCACAGATGATATTCTTAGCAGTAGAGTCCAGTTCAACAAATTTCTTGACATCAGCAGCAGTGACACCTTCTCCAGCCTTGGGAACGCCGTTCTCGACGACATACTATAGGTCGACGTCAATGGCTTCAAGATGCATGCGCATCTTATTCTTCCAGTAGCGATATTCAGTTCCATCGAAGACGGGGCACGCAGCGGAGACTTTAATTATCCCTGCAGTCGACATAGCTAAAACTCCAGGTGGTTAAACCGAATCACACAGAACAAGGGAGCACCTTGCTTTGATACCAATTGAAAGTGCGTTATATCGACTAGAGGGGGGTGAATAGGCGATTTTTATGAAAGTCTTCAGAACATAGAAGTTTTGAAGACAAACGATAAAATTAAACCTATTACCATGCAGCGGAAGGTAGACTACACTAGGCAAACCATAGTCAAGTATTCAATGAAGTGAAAGCACAAAGACTAATAGCAGCTAGGTAGTAAGGATCAGGTAGGAAGATATTGTGAAGTCAAACAGAACACGCAGTCACTCAGTGAAGACAAATGATAGTACAAACATACAATGACTTCACAAGGAGTAACAGTAAGTAAAGGGAAGTGAAGATGAAACCAGTGACTCGTTCAAGACAATGATTTGTTGGACCAGTTCCAGTTGCTGTGACAACTGTACGTCTGGTTCGAGCGGCTAGGTATTTAAACCTTAGGACACACAGTCCCGGACACCCAGTCCTGAACACGCAGCTCAGGACACCCAGTCCTCACCGTATTCTCCTTGAGCTAAGGTCACATAGACCTCGCCCAACCACTCTGGTAAGTCTTCAAGGTAGACTCCCAAACCTTCACAGACTTCGTTCACCGGCAATCCACAATGTCTCTTGGATGCTCAGAACGCGACGCCTAACCGGCTGGAGGATGCACAGTCCTCAAGTGTAATAAGTCTTCAGATCACACCGACAAGAAGACTTAAGTGATGCCCAATTCTCTCTGGCTCTGGTGGTTAGGGCTTTATCCTCGCAAGGAATTCTCTCTCAAAGGCTTCGAGGTGGGTTGCTCTCAAACGACAAAAGCCGTACTTTCAATCTGAGCAGCCAACCATTTATGGTTGTAGGGGGTGGGCTATTTATAGCCACTTGGCAACCCGACCTGATTTGTCCGAAATGACCCTGGGTCACTAAAGAACTGACATGTGTTCCAACGGTCAGATTTCAAACTCACACGGCAACTTTACTTGGGCTACAAGCAAAGCTGACTTGTCCGACTTTGGACAAGATTCGCTCTCATAGTCTTCACTCGAAGACATAGGTTTTTGGTTTAGGCATCACTTCAGTCATTCTGACTGGTTCTCTTGGACCCCACTTAACAGTACGGTGGTTCCTATGACTCAACACAAAAGAAAAAGAACTACGAAAGATCTAAGTCTTCGAGCTCCATAGGCTTCATATAGTGTCTTCTCTTGTCATAGTCTTCAATGTGAATATCTTCATATACCACCTTTGACTTCAATGTCTTCATACATTTTTAGGGGTCATCTCTGGTAGTAAAACCGAATCAATGAGGGACTTCGACCTGTGTTATCCTGCAATTCTCACAAACACATTAGTCCCTCAACTAGGTTTGTCGTCAATACTCCAAAACCAACTAGGGGTGGCACTAGATGCACTTACAGTGTGGTACCTATAGTCAACAACGGTTCTCCTCCTCACAGCACAAGGATCAGATTGTCTCCACAATCTTAGTCCTGAATCCTTCCTGATATGCATGTCCTCGGCCACATGATGAGCATCATTGTGGTCTGAAATCTTGGGTTTCCGTTTTCCTAGCACAAGGGCTTCTTCACCCTCTTCTTCAACTTCAGGCACTGGGGCCTTGTTCTTTTCTTCTGCAGGAATGTTTCTGGTGCTTCTCTTGGGCTTAGAAGGCTTCTGAGCTTGAGCTGTTGCTTTGGGAGCAGTTTTGGGCTTTGATGCAGTATCCCCTGATTTGATAGCATCTCCCATAAGCTTTTGGGACTTAGGTGCTGGTGCAGCATCCTCTTCCTCTTCTTCTGGATCTTTAAACATGGAGGATCTCCCAAGGACTCTGGCAGTGGTCTTCTTGACCCTCTCCTTCCTCTTCTTTCCATCTCCAGCCTCTTTGGGTTCAAGAGTGAACTCCATAGTTTGTTGAGTGGAGGCTCTGGCCTTAGACATAGGAATCCTTTTTGCTGGTGCCTTCTTATGTAACCATGGCTTGGTTGTTGCAGCCGTTCCATACTCTTTCTTCAGCACCTTCTTCTTGGAGCTGACTTCCTCCTCAGTAGCCACATAGTCCTCATCTTTAGAATCTGAGGTTCTCTTCTTTCTTGATCTGGTGGATGCCTTTGGCAAATTACTAGGAGTGCTCCTGCTGCCATCATCTGAGGTACTTGAGGGACTAGTGCCCTCACTCAATTGCACTTGCTCTTCTGACCTGTTCTGGCTGTCACTTTGGTCAGACATCTTGGCAATCGAACTGACAAAAAACCCTGTGAATAGATATAGATAAGGTTGAATATATGAGTATCACAAAGTGCAGAGTTTTTGCAAAACAGATTACTCAAAAACTTAGTTTTAGTTCTCCACAGAAAGCATTTCGGAGCTACAGATTTGTTAAACTCGGTGATACCGAAGCAATTTTTGGAACCTAAACTAGTGAACTCGGTCAGACCGAGTCACAGTTCGGTGGCACAGAGACTGCTAGGGTTTCACAGAGAATCGAACTCGGTCACACTAATTTGTAATTTTCAGTTAGACCGAAAACGCATGTGCAATGGCCTAAGCCAAATCGGTGAGACCAATTTCTACAACTCGGTCGGTTCGAGGTGAGTTCGGCGGAAACCTAACCCTAAATTTTCAAATCAAACCTAACCTAAAGGATGTTTTCTGTGGGTAGATTGTTTTCATACATGGTAAAGATCATGACAAAGCAATGTGCTATGAATCGGAGTAAGGAAATAGCACAAAGAGTCGAGCCCATACCCTAGTTCGGCGGGAGTTCTCTATGGAGACAACAGCGGAGCAGAATTCCGTTGACGGCGACGAAAACCAGCGGCGGAAGGTCACTGGCGGCGAGGAGACGATCCGGAGACCCGAGGAGGCAGAGCATGACACACACGTGGGCTGAGAAATTTGAAGAAATTTCGAAAATCTCACCCGTGGGTTTATATATCCCGACCCTGTCGGTGTGACAGAGTGGAACAACTCGGTGACACCGAGATGCAGAATCGCAAGCGGTTACTAAAACTCGGTGTGATCAAAAAGTTCAAATCGGTTGCACCGAGATGGAAAACCTAGATCAACTTATTGAACTCGGTGTGACCGAAGTGGATGACTCGGTCATACAGAAATGCACAAAGAGGTTTTGGAAGTTTAATTCAATGACGAATCGGGGACTCCGAGTGCTCCTCACACAGAGTGGTTTGAATCTGACTTGATCAAACTTTGTGATGTAGCATGAATAGAGTTTGAGACGAGAAAAGCATAGATAGCTTGAGGAGGTTCTTAGGCATTCTTGTCCATCCACTTGGCAAAAGAGAAAACGCCAAACAATCAAAACAACAAGTGGATATCCTCGAATGAGTAAAATATGCAATCAACATGCTCACACAATAAAATGGCAAATGAAATATGTGGCAAAGCATGCACAAACACTCTAGCATCTATCAAGTAATTGGCGATGACTAGGTCATCTATATATGACTATATTGACTGAGGAGTCAAATGAGAACATTTGATCGCAGGTCATACTCATCGTTTAAGTACAAGTGGGGTTGCCACTTTTACATAAAGCATTGTTGTGCTCACACCTTTAGAGCTGCTTTAGATCAATTTATTAGAGTAAATTCCCCCCCCCCTAGATGGGATATCCCCCCTAAGAGGGATGAACTGACCTTGGGTTTTGTCGATGATGACTTCATGCAGGTGTTGAAGATGTAGATGCTTAATGTTGATGTAGATCATTCGGAGCAATCCATTGGAGTGAGTTGCACTTTCAATACCTACATGGGTTAGTCCCACAAGGAACAAACAAGGATATCCATAGACCTAGTGTGATGTACACATAGATGATGTCCATGAAAGCATTAGGTTACCTTGTCCCTTGTCTTACCAACAAGAGGGCTTATGACTCCTTGAACTAGTTCAAAATGTGGAAGTTGTTTGCACATGTCCTTGCCAAAAGATATGAGTGAAGTATGTTGGCGGAGTCACCCTCAAGAACTCTCTAGTTCTTCTTCTTCGGGATCCACATCATATTGATGGGAATCCTTGGTGTTGTAGTCGTACTTGTTGTAGTAGAACTTGATGTAGTCTTGGGAACCCACTTGACCAAGGCCTTAGGAGCTTCTTCAAATGCAATAATCTCCTCTTGAAGCTTGTGCTTCCCTTTTAGCTTGTGGTCTTGTGGTGGAAGATCATCTTGAGCTTGTGTACCTTGGAAAGAAGTAGGATCATACTTCTCTTGTTGAGAAACAAACTTCGTCTTGGGGTATTGATCTTCTTCCCACTCAACTCCATTGGCATTGAACTTTTGTTCAAAACCAATTCCTTGATTCTTCCGATGTCTTCCTTGCTTGCGTACAATTTCCTCAAATTGCTTGCTCCCGACAAGGCTCTTGTAAACACCTTTCTCTATAATTCCCTTCAATAAGCTATTTTCTTGCTCAAGTGTAACTTGGCTAAGGGAATCATTAGTGGAATCAAGAGAACTACTATAAGCAACAACATTGGATTTAGCATGATTATTGTTACTACTAGATGAAGAATTTTTCTTACTCTTGTTGCTAGATTTAACTTGTGGCATGTAAGTAGACAAGAGTAAATGCTTGGCAATGTAATAAGAACTTTTCTAGCGAAGATCATCATTGATTGCCTTTAAGAACCCATGCTCTTGCTCAAGGTTGAGCTTTTCAAAGCGTAACTTCTCATGAGTCTTTAAAAGTTCTCGATGATCTTCCAAGGTAGTTTCATGAGCTAACTTAAGAGTGTTTAGTTCTTTAGTTAGACGCTCAATCTCCTTCTTATCATCGTCATTCGTTTTATCATGATTAGCATGATTAATAGAAAGTTCATCATAGTTTTCATAACTAGAGTTGTCAACAAGTAAATCACCATCTCCTAGCAAATCATCTTCATCACTATTGAAATCAACATACTCGGGGTGTGATACCTTGGGCCTTTATCCATGAAGCATCTTCCAATTCCTTCATTTGGTGAGTCAAATATGTCGTAGGAGGTGGTTGACACAAGTGCTAGACTGGTAACACCATCATCTTGAGTATATTCGGAGTCGGAGTGATTGTCGGAGTCGGAGCGGGATACCCATTCACCAACATGAGCTTGATGTCTTTGTTTTGTGTAGCTCCTTGATGATTTGTCCTTCCTCCCCGAATCCTTGCTTCTCCGTGATGTTCTTCATTCCTAACGGTTGATCTCTACTACACAACCTTCTTCTTGTAGACATTGTTGGGCCTCCAAGTGCACAGGTTTGTAGGACAGTAGCATATTTACCTCAAGTGGATGACCTAAGGTTTATCAATCCATGGGAGGCGTAGGATGAAGATGGTCTCTCTCAAGCAACCCTGCAACCAAATAACAAAGAGTCTCTTGTGTCCCCAACACACCCAATACAATGGTAAATTGTATAGGTGCACTAGTTCGGCGAAGAGATGGTGATACAAGTGCAATATGGATAGTAGATAATGGTTTTTGTAATCTGAAAATATAAAAACAGTAAGGTAACTAATGATAAAAGTGAGCACAAACGGTATTGCAATGCGTTGAAACAAGGCCTGGGGCTCATACTTTCACTAGTGGAAGTCCTCTCAACAATAATAACATAATCGGATCATCTAACTATCCCTCAACATGCAACAAAGAGTCACTCCAAAGTCACTAATAGCGGAGAACAAATGAAGAGATTATAGTAGGGTACAAAACCACCTCAAAGTTATCCTTTCTGATCGATCTATTCAAGAGTCCATAGTAAAATAACACGAAGCTATTCTTTCCGTTCAATCTATCATAGAGTTCGTACTAGAATAACACCTTAAGACACAAATAAACCAAAATCCTAATGTCGCCTAGATACTCCAATGTCACCCCAAGTATCTATGGGTATGATTATATGATATGCATCACACAATCTCAGATACATCTATTGAACCAACACAAAGAACTTCAAAGACTGCCCTAAAGTTTCTACCAGAGAGTCAAGACGAAAACGTGTACCAACCCCTATGCATAAGTTCACGGAACTCGCAAGTTGATCACCAAAACATACATCAAGTGGATCACGTGATATCCCGTTGTCACCACAGATAAGCACATGCAAGACATACATCAAGTGTTCTCAAATCCTTAAAGACTCAATCCGATAAGATAACTTCAAAGGGAAAACTCAATCCATTACAAGAGAGTAGAGGGGCAGAAACATCATAAGATCCAACTATAACATCAAAGCTCGCGATACATCAAGATCGTACCACCTCAAGAACACGAGAGAGAGAGAGAGGGAGAGAGAGAGAGAGAGAGATCAACCACATAGCTACTAGTACATACCCTCAGTCTCGAGGGAGAACTACTCCCTCCTCGTCATGGAGAGCACCGGGATGATGAAGATGGCCACCGGAGAGGGATTCCCCCTCCGACACGGTGCCGGAATGGGTCTAGATTGGCTTTCGGTGGCTATGGAGGCTTCTGGCGGCGGAACTCCCGATCTATTCTGCTCCCCAATGTTTTTAGGGTATATGGACATATATAGGAGAAAGAAGTCGGTCAGGGGAGCTACGAGGGGCCCACGAGGGTGGGGGCGCGCCCAGGGGATAGGGCGCGCCTCCCTGCCTCATGGCTTCCTCGAAGCTTCCCTGACGTCTACTCCAAGTCTCCTGGATTGCTTCCGTTCCAAAAATAACTCTCCTGAAGGTTTCATTCCGTTTGGACTCCGTTTGATATTCCTTTTCTTCGAAACACTAAAATAGGCAATAAGACAACATTTTGGGTTGGGCCTCCGGTTAATAGGTTAGTCGCAAAAATAATATAAAAGTGTATAATAAAGCCCATAAACATTCTAAACGGGTAATATAATAGCATGGAACAATCAAAAATTATAGATACGTTGGAGACGTATCAAGCATCCCCAAGCTTATTTCCTGCTTGTCCTCGAGTAGGTAAATGATAAAAATAGAATTTTTGATGTGGAATGCTACCTAACATATTTATCAATGTAATCTTCTTTACTGTGGCAAGAATATTCAGATCCATAAGATTCAAGACAAAAGTTTAATATTGACATGAAAATAGTAATACTTCAAGCATACTAACAAAGTAATCATGTCTTCTCAAAATAACATGGCCAAAGAAAGCTATCCCTACAAAATCATATAGTCTGGCTATGCTCTATCTTCATCACACGAAATATCTAAATCATGCACAACCCCGATGACAAGCCAAACAATTGTTTCATACTTTTGATGTTCTCAAACCTTTTCAATCTTCACGCAATACATGAGCGTGAGCCATGGACATAGCACTATAGGTGGAATAGAATGGTGGTTGTGGAGAAGACAAAAAGGAGAAGATAGTCTCACATCAACTAGGCATATCAACGGGCTATGGATATGCCCATCAATAGATATCAATGTGAGTAAGTAGGGATTGCCATGCAACAGATGCACTAGAGCTATAAGTGTATGAAAGCTCAACAAAAGAAACTAAGTGGGTGTGCATCCAACTCGCTTGCTCATGAAGACCTAGGGCATTTTGAGGAAGCCCATCATTGGAATATACAAGCCAAGTTATATAATGTAAAATTCCCACTAGTTTATGAAAGTGACAACATAAGAGACTCTCTATCATGAAGATCATGGTGCTACTTTGAAGCACAAGTGTGAAAAATGGATAGTAACATTGTCCCTTCTCTCTTTTTCTCTCATTTTTTTATTTGGGCCTTCTTTCCCTTTTTTTCTTTTGGCCTCTTTTCTCTCTCTTATTTATTTATTTATTTTTCGTCCGGAGTCTCATCCTGACTTGTGGGGGAATCATAGTCTCCATCATCCTTTCCTCACCGGGACAATGCTCTAATAATGATGATCATCACACCTCTTTTTACTTACAACTCAAGAATTACAACTCAATACTTAGAACAAAATATGACTCTATGTGAATGCCTCTGGCGGTGTACCGAGATGCAATGAATCAAGAGTGACATGTATGAAAGAATTATGAATGGTGGCTTTGCCACAAATACGATGTCAACTACATGATCATGCAAAGCAATATGACAATGATGAAGCGTGTCATAATAACGGAACTGTGGAAAGTTGCATGGCAATATATCTCGGGATGGCTATAGAAATGCCATAATAGGTAGGTATGGTGGCTGTTTTGAGGAAGGTATATGGTGGGTTTATGGTACCGGCGAAAGTTGCGCGGCACTAGAGAGGCTAGCAAATGTGAAAGGGTGAGGGTGCGTATAATCCATGGACTCAACATTAGTCATAAAGAACTCACATACTTACTGCAAAAATCTATTAGTTATCGAAACAAAGTACTACGTGCATGCTCCCAGGGGGATAGATTGGCAGGAAAAGACCATCTCTCGTCCCCGACCGCCACTCATAAGGAAGACAATCAAAAATAAATCATGCTCCGACTTCATCACATAAAGGTTCACCGTACGTGCATGCTACGGGAATCACAAACTTTAACACAAGTATCTCTCAAATTCACAACTACTCAACTAGCTTGACTCTAATATCACCATCTTCATATCTCAAAACAATCATCAAGTATCAAACTTCTCATAGTATTCAATGCACTCTATATGAAAGTTCTTATTATATCCCTCTTGGATGCCTATCATATTAGGACTAGATTCATAACCAAAGAAAATTACCATGTTGTTCTAAAGACTCTCAAAATAATATAAGTGAAGCATGAGAGTTCAACAATTTCTTCAAAATAAAACCACTGCCATGCTCTAAAAAGATATAAGTGAAGTACTAGAGCAAATGACAAACTACTCCAAAGGATAGAAGTGAAGCTCAATGAGTAGTCGAATAATTATGCAACTATGTGAAGACTCTCTAATATTTAAGAATTTAAGATCTTGGTATTTTATTCAAACAGCAAACAAAACAAAGTAAAATAAAATGATGCTCCAAGTAAAACACATATCATGTGGTGATTAAAAATATAGCTCCAAGTAAAGTTACCGATGAATGAAGATGAAAGAGGGAATGCCTTCCGGGGCATCACCAAGCTTAGGCTCTTGGTTGTCCTTGAATATTACCTTGGGGAGCCTTGGGCATCCCCAATCTTAGGCTCTTGCCACTCCTTATTCCATAGTCCATCGAATCTTTACCCAAAACTTGAAAACTTCACCACACAAAACTTAACAGAAAACTCGTAAGCTCCGTTAGTATAAGCAAATAAATCACCACTTAGGTACTGTTGTGAACTCATTCTAAATTCATATTGGTGTAATATCTACTGTATTCCAACTTATCTATGGTTCATACCCTTCGATAATACTCATAGATTCATCAAAATAAGCAAACAACACATAGAAAACAGAATCTGTCAGAAACAGAACAGTCTATAGTAATCTGTATCAAACGTATACTTCTGGAACCCCGAAAATTCTAAAAGAAATTTCTGGACGTGACGAATTTATCTATTAATCATCTTCAAAAATAATTAACTAAATATCACTCTCCAGTAAAACATGGCAGAAATTCTTGTGAGCGTTAAGGTTTCTGTTTTTACAGCAAGATTAAAAAGACTTTCCCCAAGTCTTCCCAAAGGTTCTACTTGGCACAGACACTAATTAAAGCACAAAACCACATCTAAACAGAGGCTAGATGAATTATTTATTACTAAACAGAAACAAAAATAAAATTGGGTTGCCTCCCAACAAGCGCTAACGTTTAAAGCCCCTAGCTAGGCATGATGATTTCAATGATGCTCACATAAAAGATAAGAATTGAAACATAAATAGAGCATCATAAAGAATATGAACAGAACATTTAAGTCTAACCCACTTCCTATGCATAGGGATTTTTTGAGCAAACAACTTATGAGAACAATAATCAACTAGCATAGGAGGGCAAAACAAGCATAACTTCAAAACTTTAAGAACATAGAGAGGAAACTTGATATTATTGCAATTCCTACAAGCATATGTTCCCCCCTCATAATAATTTTCAGTAGCATCATGAATGAATTCAACAATATAACCATCACATAAAGCATTCTTTTCATGATCTACAAGCATAGAAAAATTACTACTCTCCACATAAGCAAGATTCTCCTCAATCAGAATGGTGGGGGTATCATAAGAAACTCGAATACTATAAATTGTTTCCACATTAAAGGAGTAATGTTCAGAAAAGGGTAATCATAATCATGACAAGTTTTATAAATATAATCATCTCTACTTTTTATAGCATAAGTGTCATCACAATAATCATCATAAGTAGGAGGCATGCTATCATCATAATAAATTTGCATATCAAAACTTGGGAGACTACAAATATCATCTTCATTAAACATAGCATCCCCAAGCTTGGGCCTATTCATATCATAAGCATAATCACTCTCATCGTTGATAGTATGGACAACACCAATAGTATAACAATTATCATCAGCACAATGAGTAATAGGAGCAACATCATTTCGGAGGGATACCTTTTCACCTTTACTTCTCCGTCTTTTCTTTTTCTTCTTCACATCATGTTTGGGTTTAATCCTCTTTTTGGAGCTCCAAATTGATGAGATTGGTTGAATAGAAAGCTCCTCCTTGTTACCTGATTCATCATAAGAAATAATAGGAGGATATTGGGAAGCCTCTTCCCTTTCATTAGTATTCTATTCATCCTCTGTTTGTTTTCTTTTCTTTATGTAATTGGCAATATAAGGATTTTCAATGCAATTCACCGCACAATACATAAGAATTTCTTCTAGATCAATATCGAGGAATTTCTCAAGGTTATATTCTGGAATATGCTTAGTTATACGTTTCATTTCTTTATAAACCAAAAGCAAACTAATTTCATTATGATGTGCAAGGGAAATCAAATCATCACAATTTTTGGACACGATACGATCATGGAACAATTTGCATCGGAGATTTAAATGACCATGTTTGTCGGTGTCAAAACCAGCGGATCTCGGGTAGGGGGTCCCGAACTATGCACTAAGGCGGATGGTAACAGGAGGCAGGGGACATAATGTTTTACCCAGGTTCGGGCCCTCTTGATGGAGGTAAACCCCTACGTCCTGCTTGATTGATATTGATGATATGGGTAGTACAAGAGTAGATCTACCACGAGATCGGAGAGGCTAAACCCTAGAAGCTAGCCTATGGTATGATTGTATGTTGTCCTACGGACTAAAACCCTCCGGTTTATATAGACACCGGAGAGGGCTAGGGTTACACAAGGTCGGTTACAAAGGAGGAGATATACATATCCATATTCCCTAGCTTGCCTTCCACGCCAAGTAGAGTCCCATCCGGACACGAGACGAAGTCTTCAATCTTGTATCTTCATAGTCCAACAGTCCGGCCAAAGGATATAATCCGGCTGTCCCGAACTGTGCGTCTAGGCCGGATGGTAACAGGAGGCAGGGGACACGAAGTTTTACTCAGGTTCGGGCCCTCTTGATGGAGGTAAAACCCTATGTCCTGCTTGATTAATATTGATGATATGGGTAGTACAAGAGTAGATCTACCACGAGATCAGAGAGGCTAAACCCTAGAAGCTAGCCTACGGTATGATTGTATGTTGTGATTGTTGTCCTATGGACTAAAACCCTTCGGTTTATATAGACACCGCAGAGGGTTAGGGTTACACAAGGTCGGTTACAAAGGAGGAGATATCCATATTCGTATTGCCTAGCTTGCCTTCCACGCCAAGTAGAGTCCCATCCGGACATGAGACGAAGTCTTCAATCTTGTATCTTCATAGTCTAACAGTCCGGCCAATGGAGATAGTCCGGTTGTCCGGACACCCCCTAATCCAGGACTCCCATAGTAGCCCCTGAATCAGGCTTCAATGACGATGAGTCAGGCGCGCAATATTGTCTTCGGCATTGCAAGGCGGGTTCCTTCTCCGAATACATCACAGAAGAATTTGAATACGAGGATAGTGTCCGACCCTGCAAAATAAGTTCCACATTCCACCGTAGAGAGAATAATATTTTCGCAGATCTAATTCGCTGGCTTGTTTCGGCAACATGACGTTACGTCATGGGCCGGTGATTATTCGAACCGTTTCTTTTAACCAGCCCCGCACATAACGCGAGGCAGTTTTTCGACACGTCTTGTCAAAGCAGAGATGGTGTCCCCTTATTACGGGATTCTCATCAATACGGGCATGGGTAACCCAACTGCGCCATCAATTGCGACGCTTGGGGGATAAGCGAGTTTTACTCGGCAAGTGGGGAAGCTTAGTTTCGTCCGCCCATATAAAGGGATAAGGATTCACCTTTCTATCCACGCCTTCTTCCTCCTTTGCTCATCCGCTCCCGCACACTCGAGCTCTAGCGCCCAAGTCCTCACTTCCATCTCAACCTTCTCCAACCATGTCCGAAGCGGGAGGCAAGTGGATGGTCTCCTCCATCATGGAGGGAGACATCAAAAAACTGAGGAGAGCCGGATACCTGCCCGACGACATCGCGCACCGGCTCCCAGATGAGGGGCAGCTCATCCCCACCCCCAGGCCCCATGAGAGGGTGGTATTCCTCACCCATTTCCTCCGTGGACTGGGATTCCCTCTCCATCCCTTCGTCCGGGGGCTCATGTTTTATTACCGCCTGGATTTCCACGATCTGGCCCAGAACTTCATCCTCAACATCTTGGCGTTTATCGTCGTGTGCGAGGCCTTCCTCCGCATCAAGCCCCACTTCGGCTTATGGCTGAAGACCTTCAACGTCAAGCCGAAGGTGGTGGGCGGCGGCCAGGCGGAGTGCGGAGGCGCCATGGTGGGCAAGATGCCCAACATAACATGGCTCGAGGGCTCCTTTGTGGAAACCATAAAGGGGTGGCAATCGGGGTGGTTCTATATCACCGAGCCGCGCGACCCCGCATGGGTAGCGGCCCCCGAGTTCTGATCTGGCATCCCCATGCGGCTCACCTCCTAGAAAGAGAAGGGCCTGTCCTGGGGTAGTTTGAAAGAGCTAACCGGAATCCAAACATGTATTCAAAACATGGTGGACAAGAAGCTCAAGCTTGTCAACATAGTCCAGGTTATGCTCATCCACCGGATACTCCCGTGCCAACAACGGGAGTTCACCTTGTGGGAGTTCAATCCGGCGCAGCACCGGACTCTGAACAGGCTCTTCGACACAACTCATGAAGACGCCTGGAGGGTGCTGTTTAAAAGTGCCGAGGTCCCACCCCCTATCACTGAGGATCGAGGATTTAGCGCGAAGCGCCAAGCTAGTGCGGTAAGCTGCTTTACCTTTCACATGATACTTATTTTTTATACAGACTGGCTCTATGCGGGATCTAAACTCCCGGACCTTTGACAGGACTGGCAGAAGATGGCCGGACAGATCGACTGTCCGGCTCCTTTGCCCGAAGGCCGCGCAGACGCTCTTCTGGCGAAGATGCTAACTCCGGCCCCTTATAAGGTGCCGGAGAAGACCAAGAAGGCCAAGGGAACTCGAAAGAGTTCCCGACGCCAGGCGTCGTCGGACTCACTGTCCGATGACTCTGCGGCGCACTCTTTCCCTGAAGACGAGGAAGAGGAAGAAGATGCTCCCCCACCGACTGGGGGAGACAAGAAAAGGAAGGCCTCCCCAACTGGGGAGGCCGGAGGGTCCAAGAAGGGAAGGACTCTCCTTCCGGACAGCTCCACCGCCACCGATGAAAACGAAGACGAGTGGTTGCCCAGGGCCAAGCCCCCGGGGAGATCGTAAGTATTCGGATACCAAAGTTACCCATAGGATTCCTTTGTTGCACTACTTTCCCTAACGCCGAACACGATTATGCAGGCCGCCCCGAGCCAATATCGAGGTATCATCGGACGGCTCCCTGGGCTCGTCGGACATGGATAACGGTCCAGTCCCGACCGCCACCTCCCCTCGTCCTGCCGACGACGCCGAGGTGTTGTCTCAAGAGGCACTGGATCGAGGGGAGACAGTCCTGGAGGCGCCTCAAGGCGACCTTCCGGACTCCGGGAGCCGCAGGGACGGGGCCCCCGAGAGCTCCGAGTTCGGCCCTCAGCCGAACACCGTGCCGGACCCTCCAGCGGTTCCGGACTCGGGCAGGCGGCCTCCTTCTAAGAGGGGAAAAACGCCTGTGTCGGTGACCTCTGTCCTTCCAGAGGCACCAGACAATCTGCTGGAAGCACTTCGCAGCGCTTCCATCGACGAGGAGCACCGCACTATCATGAGTGCGGTGATCCAGAAGGTTCAGTCCGCCAAGAGCAGATTGACTGAAGCCTGTGCCAGCCTTCTAACAGGATTTGAGGTAAGTGTTTTTAAAATGTAGTAGAAATATTACCGCATAGACAGTAGCCCCTGATGCTTTGTTCAGTGTTCACAAAGAAAAGCCGGACAGAGGATCAAATAATATCGCAGGAGTCTAATATAAGTATGTCAATATGCATATGCAGGCTTCGCTGCTGGCGTCCGCCGCACTAACTGCGGAGGTCGCCGTACTGAAGCAGGACCTCGAGGGGTCCAAGAAAGAGCTCGACCTTGCCAAGAGGCAGCTCGATGAGAACAAGGGTAAGTAATACTCCGTCTATAGATATGTATGTATAAAATGGACGCGATTGCAAAATGACAGGATCGTTGTATGTTTGCCAGGGGCCTCGACCGAGGTGGCGACCCTGAAGAAAGCGCTAACCAAGGCTGAAGATACAGCGGCCAAGGAGCGCACCGAGCGAGAGAAGCACGAGGCTCGGGTGGGCGAGGTGCAGCAAGAGCTCCAGGCTCTCGTGACAAAGCACGAGGCGTTGGAGCTTGACTCGAAGACGCGGGAGTCCGAGCTTGCCACGGCCCTTGAGAGTGCAAAGAGTGCCAAGGCCGAGGCCTAGAAGGCCCTCCAGGAGATCGACGCGATGAAGAAGATAGCGGCGGGTAAGGCTTTCTATTTGCAAAGCAAGCATGTAAAAGTAAATTACCGATTACTTACCCGGATCCGGAGCTCTTCAGGAGCATTCGCAGATTTGCCCGGCAGTGTGTCCGATGCCGCACAATTTTACCAGGCCGAGGACGGAAGCTCGACGGAGAAGCTGTTCTAGTCTCAGTATGCTGAGGCTGAACATCCGGTGCCGATGAGCGACCAGCTGAAGCAGATGGTCGAGCTACATAAGGCGGCCGATCAGGCCATGAAGGGCTTTATAGTCCGGCTGTGGCCTGTCGACGCCCTTCCGAACAGCTTCTTTGGCCTGGTGAGGCGGCTTGTGGATGCCTGCCCACGGCTGGAGGTTGTCAAGCGATCCGTCTGCATTGAAGGTGCACGCCGGGCTTTCGCCCGTGTAAAAATGCAGTGGGTCAAGCTAGACGCCGTGAAGCTGATCAAGGAGGGGCCACCGAAGGGCAAGGAGCACCGCCACCCCGAGATCTATTACGAGGGTGTTCTGTCGGGTGCCCATCTTATCGTGGATGAGTGTTCGAAAGATGTAATATTTGAGTAAACTTGCTCGTTTTATCCTGTATTTATGAAAACTTGTTTCATATGCGCTATGCAACGCTTGTTTGAATTTAAAATATTACCTTCTGTTTGGCTGTTTATCGAATCTGGGAGATGGCTAGTCCCCGGCTTCTGCCCTCATGCTGCTAGTGCTGGGGTGTTCGGGATAAACCTGAGCACTCTTGTTCCCATATTTGGGTCCTTCGAGGGAGGTGCTCAGCACAACGAACAAGGCAACCAGACTAATATTGCTTTATCACTCTCACTTAGCCATAGAATTCTATAATTTTAAATTTCGGCGAAGCCCCTGGTATTCGGAAGGCTGAATTCGGGGCGTGATACACGCCTTTAAGCCGGACAGGGCCGGCCCCTCGCCCTAAGCGACATAAGTCTTTAGGGACTCGAAAAACCTCGCCGAACAGCGACCAGTCTCTCGCCTTATCATGACAGTCAGTTTTAGCTTTCTCTACTGAGGTGCTCAGCCCGGCAGAACCGGGGCACAATCGCAGTAGTTCTCCTAGCGCTACCTTAGCCAATAGAGCGGAACGTAAGGTACCAAAACATAGGAGCCGGGCAAACCCAACATTTGACCAAAGACATGATTCGGAGCTGATGCATATAATGCTATAAGTTCGGGGTGCCGCACTTGTGGAAGTGTTCGGACTTTTCACACCGCATTGTGGGGTACGTGAGCCCCTGGTGTATTGGCCGTACCAAAGTGTATGGCTGCAAGGCGTCGTTAATGAACACACACACACATATATATATAAAATGCAATAATGGTCATAATGTAATGCATTGTTTATTAAAAAGCTGCACTAAAGCAGAGTGATACAGATAGTGCGATAAGCAAAAAGTAGGACTAAGTCCCTTCCAAGGGCGAGCTGAGGGATGATATGAGATCTGAGATCAACCTGGGAATTCTGTTGTATAACGTAGCTGTCTGCCTTCTTGGTTGCTGCATCATGTGTTCGGCAATAGTGCTGCCGGACAGTGTTTCCAGAGTTTAAGGTCCTGAAAAAGGAAAAATAACCAAACGGGAAGCCCCTAGTCCGGTTTAGGCCGCGTTTTGGGGCGTGCCATAGTTGTGCCCCCTCCCCACCTGTGCCCATGGTATTTTTAATGCGTAATTATGTACGCGCGGCACGAATATCGCCGTTGGGCTGGGATTGGGGTGGACGCCGTATTGCTACGCAAGCTCAGATCGCGCCAGGCAGTCTATTTGCCGATTGCCTCGAGCGCGCTTGAAGGTGTCCGGGCTTTGAAACACCGAACTGGTTGATTGCCTTGAGAGGCTGCTTTGCGCTTCTGCTGCGAGGGCCGCTGTGTGCTCCTCTATTCGGAGGGAGCGCTCTGTGTTTCCATTGACTATAATAACTCCACGGGGTCCTGACATCTTGAGCTTGAGGTATGCATAATGCGGTACCGCATTGAATCTAGCAAATGCGGTTCGCCCGAGCAGCACATGATAACCACTACGGAACGGGACTATATCGAAGATTAACTCTTCGCTTCGGAAGTTATCCGGGGATCCGAAGACCACTTCCAGTGTAATTGAGCCTGTGCAATGGGCCTCTACGCCTGGAATAACGCCCTTAAAGGTCGTTTTTGTGGGTTTGATCCTTGAGGGGTCTATAACCATTTTGCGCACTATGTCCTGATAAAGCAGGTTGAGGCTGCTGCCGTCGTCCATAAGGACTCGAGTGAGGTGAAATCCGTCGATGATTGGCTCTAGGACCAGTGCGGCAAATCCGCCATGACGGATACTAGTGGGGTGGTCCCTGCGATCGAAGGTGATCGGGCAGGAGGACCAAGGGTTGAACTTTGGGGCGACTGGCTCCAACGCATATACGTCCCTGAGCGCACGCTTCCGCTCCCTCTTAGGAATGTGGGTTGCGTATATCATGTTCACTGTCCGCACTTGCGGGGCAAACCTATTCTGTCCTCCGGTGTGCGGCTGCCGGGGTTCCTCCTCGTCATCGCTATGCGGCCCCTTGTCCTTGTTTTCGGCAATTAACTTGCCGGCCTGCTTGAACACCCAACAATCCCTGTTGGTGTGATTGGCTGGCTTGTCTGGGGTGCCGTGTATTTGACACGAGCGATCGAGTATACGGTCCAAGATGGACGGACCCGGCGTACTTTGTTTGAATGGCTTTTTCCGCTGACCGGGTTTAGAGCCTTTGAATCCGGCATTGACTGCCGTATCCTCAATATTTTCGCTGTTAATGCAGCGCTTATGCTTGTTGCGATGTGACCTACTGTTGCCGTCCTTGGTATCTAAGGTGCCATGGTTTTTTGATATCTTATTACTGCGAGCCAGCCAGCTGCCTTCTCCCGCACAAAAGCGGGTCATGAGCGTCGTGAGAGCTGCCATAGATTTCGGCTTTTCCTGACCAAGGTGCCGGTCTAGCCACTTGTCTCGGATGTTGTGCTTGAAAGCCGCTAAGGCCTCTGCATCCGAATAGTCGATGATTTGATTTTTCTTTGTAAGGAACCGAGTCCAGAACTGCCTAGCCGACTCTTCTGGCTTCTGAATTATGTGGCTCAAATCATCGGCGTCTGGTGATCGCACATAAGTGCCCTGAAAGTTGTCGAGGAATGCGGCTTCCAGATCTTCCCAACAGCTAATGGAGTCCGCTAGCAAGCTGTTAAGCCAATGCCACGCTGGTCCTTTGAGCTTTAGTGGGAGGTATTTGATGGCGTGTAAGTCATCACCGCGGGCCATGTGGATGTGGAGGAGGAAGTCCTCAATCCATATTGCGGGATCTGTTGTGTCGTCGTATGATTCAATGTTTACAGGTTTGAAACCTTCTAGGAATTGATGTTCCATTACTTTGTCTGTGAAGCATAAGGGGTGTGCGGCGCCTCTGTATTGGGCTATATCTCGTCGTAGCTCGAATGGGTCTTGCCCGCTGTGTTCGGCCTGGCCGGGTTTGCTTTTACTGTATCCGGCGTGACATTTGTCGTCTCGCAGAGTGGTGCACCCTCGTGATCCGTAGAATGATCTTGAATGTTTTGCCTTGTCCTCCAGCATGTCTCGCAAGTCTAGCGTATCTCCCCATGCCTTTTTATTTGAATGGCGTTGGGGTGGAGGCTGAGTTTTTGGCTGGAATGCCTCTCTATCGCGGCCACGAGGTGGCCGATCAGCCGTGTCGTACGCTTCTTCCTCCAGTCGGGGTAGTAACCTGCGCCTTGGGTAACTCTTGGAGGGGTGCTCGAGTTTATATTCCTCGGCCGCGAGGACTTCAGTCCATTTGTCAGCTAGCAGATCTTGATCAGCTTGAAGCTCCTGCTGCTTTTTCTTCAGGCTATTTGCCGTGGCCATAAGCCGGCGCTTGAAGCGCTCTTGTTCGACTGGAGCCTCTGGGACGGCGAATTCATCGTTGCTGAGGCTTGCCTCGTCTTTGGAGGGGGGATGTAATTGTCATCCTCCTCCTCTCCATCTGCCGCTCTCTCAGGAGAGTTGGCTCCTTCATCCTCCTGCTCTAAGTCTTGCTGGAGGGGATTGTTGTTGTCTTCGGCACTGTCCGGAGTATTATTATCTGTTGTGCCGGTATCACCACTTTTGCTTTGGCGGGACTTAGAGCGGCGCCACTGACGTTGGCGCTTGGGTTGCTTCTTGGAGGGGTCATCCTCCGTTATCTCGTCGCCATTGCCTTCATTGGGTGTATCCACCATGTATATGTCATATGACGAGGTGGCTTTCCAGTGCCCTATAGGTGCTGGTTCATGTTCATCTCCTACATCGTCGTCCATACCGTCGATGTCTTCGGAGTCGAAGTCGAGCATGTCGGTTAAATCATGGACAGTGGCTTCGAAGTGGGTGGTGGGTGGGCGTCGAATTTCTTCGTCGTCCGCATCCCAATCCTGTTGGCCATAATCCGGCCAGGGCTCTCCTGACAAAGAGAGGGACCTTAGTGAATTCAGAATGTCGCCAAAGGGCGAGTGCTGAAAGATATCTGCGGCGGTGAATTCCATAATCGGCACCCAATCGAATTCGATTGGCAGGGGCGCGGGCGGTTCGGAGTCAGAAAAAGAGTCTGGCACCTTGGTGTCACGGGCTGCGCAGAGGATTATGCTAGAGTTTGGCTCGATCGCCATTGAGACTGCAGCCCCTGAGGCGGTGTCTAACCACCCATCCTCGATTGGCGCAGTTGGCTCCGAGCTAAGGGTCGGAGGAGATGCGGGCGCGGCCTCTGGGGTACTGTTCGGCGGCAGAGCTAGGTCATACCCATCGCGACAGTGTGGCGTGCCCGACTGTGGCTCGAATCCGTCAAAGATCAAGTCTCCGCAAATGTCGGCCGTGTAGTTCAAACTTCCAAATCTGACCTGATGGCCAGGGGCGTAGCTTTCAATCTTCTCCAGATGGCCAAGCGAATTAGCCCGTAGTGCAAAGCCGCCGAATATGAAGATCTGTCCGGGGAGAAAAGTCTCACCCTGGAACGCATCGCTATCGATGATAGTAGGAGCCATCAAGCCTAACGGCGACGACACAGAGGAACTCTCAATGAAAGCACCAATGTCGGTGTCAAAACCGGCGGATCTCGGGTAGGGGGTCCCGAACTGTGCGTCTAGGCCGGATGGTAACAGGAGGCAGGGGACACAAAGTTCTACCCAGGTTCGGGCCCTCTTGATGGAGGTAAAACCCTACGTCCTGCTTGATTAATATTGATGATATGGGTAGTACAAGAGTAGATCTACCACGAGATCAGAGAGGCTAAACCCTAGAAGCTAGCCTACGGTATGATTGTATGTTGTGATTGTTGTCCTACGGACTAAAACCCTTCGGTTTATATAGACACCGAAGAGTGTTAGGGTTACACAAGGTCGGTTACAAAGGAGGATATTTCGTATTCGTATTGCCTAGCTTGCCTTCCACGCCAAGTAGAGTCCCATCCGGACACGAGACGAAGTCTTCAATCTTGTATCTTCATAGTCTAACAGTCCGGCCAATGGAGATAGTCCGGCTGTCCGGAGACCCCCTAATCCAGGACTCCCACAATGTTCTTTGCAAAGTTCACAAGTATGGTGACGAAATTTTAAATTTTCAGCACAAACATCTAGCCTCTCTTGCAACCACTTAGTTTCCAAATACTTATGCCTCTTGTAAAATCTATCTTCCCTATTTTGTGTGTACTTGCAAACTCTATGCACTCCACAAAAGTTGACATGCTTATAAGAGACATTTTCACCATGACTAGTGCAATCATCATTAGTACTATGGATATTTAAGGATTTCATACTAACAACATTGCAAGCATGCTCATCATTTAAAGATTTAGTGGCAAACATTTTAGAGACTTCTTCTAGCATTTGAGCACAATTTTCCTTTCCATCATTCTCATGAAAGATATTAAAAAGATGAAGCGTATGAGGCAAACTTAATTCCATTTTTTTGTAGTTTTCTTTTATAAACTAAACTAGTGCTAAAAAAAGAAACAAAAAGATCGGATTGCAAGATCTAAAGATATACCTTCAAGCGCTAACCTCCCCGGCAACGGCGCCAGAAAAGAGCTTGATGTCTACTACACAACCTTCTTCTTGTAGACGTTGTTGGGCCTCCAAGTGCAGAGGTTTGTAGGATAGTAGAAAATTTCCGTCAAGTGGATGACCTAAGGTTTATCAATCCGTGGGAGGCGTAGGATAAAGATGGTCTCCCTCAAGCAACCCTGCAACCAAATAACAAAGAGTCTCTTGTGTCCCCAACACACCCAATACAATGGTAAATTGTATAGGTGCACTAGTTCGGTGAAGAGATGGTGATACAAGTGCAATATGGATAGTAGATAATGGTTTTTGTAATCTGAAAATATAAAAACAGCAAGGTAACTAATAATAAAAGTGAGCACAAATGGTATTGCAATGCATTGAAACAAGGCTTAGGGTTCATACTTTCACTAGTGCAAGTCCTCTCAACAATAATAACATAATTGGATCATATAACTATCCCTCAACATGCAACAAAGAGTCACTCCGAAGTCACTAATAGCGGAGAACAAACAAAGAGATTATTGTAGGGTACGAAACCACCTCAAAGTTATCCTTTCTGATCGATCTATTCAAGAGTTCGTAGTAAAATAACATGAAGCTATTCTTTCCGTTCAATCTATCATAGAGTTCGTACTAGAATAACACCTTAAGACACAAATCAACCAAAACCCTAATGTCACCTAGATACTCCAATGTCACCTCAAGTATCCATGGGTATGATTATACGATATGCATCACACAATCTCAGATTCATCTATTCAACCAACACAAAGAACTTCAAAGAGTGCCCCAAAGTTTCTACTAGAGAGTCAAGACAAAAACGTGTGCCAACCCCTATGCATAAGTTCATGGAAATCGCAAGTTGATCACCAAAACATACATCAAGTGGATCACGTGATATCCCATTGTCACCACAGATAAGCACATGCAAGACATACATCAAGTGTTCTCAAATCCTTAAAGACTCAATCCTTTAAGATAACCTCAAAGGGAAAACTCAATCCATTACAAGAGAGTAGAGGGGGAGAAACACCATAAGATCCAACTATAATAGCAAATCTCGTGATACATCAAGATCGTACCACCTCAAGAACACGAGAGAGAGGGAGAGAGAGAGATCAAACACATAGCTACTGGTACATACCCTCAGCCCCGAGGGAGAACTACTCCCTCCTCATCATGGAGAGCATAGGGATGATGAAGATGGCCACCGGAGAGGGATTCCCCCTCTGGTAGGGTGCCGAAACGGGTCTAGATTGGTTTTCGGTGGCTACGGAGGCTTCTGGCGGCGGAACTCCCGATCTATTCTGCTCCCCGATGTTTTTAGGGTATATGGACATATATAGGCGAAAGAAGTCGGCCAGGGGAGCCACGAGGGGCCCACGAGGGTGGGGGCGCGCCCAGGGGGTAGGGCGCGCCTCCCTGCCTCGTGGCTTCCTCGAAGCTTCCCTGACGTCTAATCCAAGTCTCCTAGATTGCTTCCGTTCCAAAAATAACTCTCCCGAAGGTTTCATTCCGTTTGGACTCCGTTTGATATTCCTTTTCCCCAAAACACTGAAATAGGCAATAAAACAACATTTTGGGCTGGGCCTTCGGTTAATAGGTTAGTCCCAAAAATAATATAGAAGTGTATAATAAAGCCCATAAACATCCTAAACAGGTAATATAATAGCATGGAACAATCAAAAATTATAGATACGTCGGAGACGTATCAACGGTCATCTCTACTCCTTCTCTCTCTAGGTAGTGATTCTTCTCTTCTACTTCTCCTTTTGGGTGAATCTTCTCTTCTTTTGTAGGGAGCCGTACACTCATTGGAGTAGTGTCCAGGTCTTCCACAATTGTAGCAATTACGTTCATGACTCGAAGATCTTTTGTCATTGTAGGATCTTGACTTGGAACTTCTCTCGTTGCTTCTACTCTCGTAGAACTTGTTGAAGTTCTTCACCATTATGGCGCCTACTGTCGTGGATCTAAGACTGACAGTAGAATGGTGGTAGGTAAAGATCCTAGCTATAGCGAAGTTGTACACACGAGTTTACGAGTTCAGGCCCTTCGCGAAGGAAGTAATAGCCCTACGTCTCGGCGCCTAGAGGCGGTCGACTGGATTATGTATGTGTGTGAGTTTACAGAGGGTGCGAACCCTTGTTCCAGAGGTGGGAGGTGGCTTATATAGAGTGCGCCAGGACCCCATCTCCCCTCCGTTACACAGGGTTCAATGTACATAAAGGGAGAGCATTACAGGTAACGTCTGCAATAAAGTGCTATAAATGATCATTAAGTATATGAGTAAATGTCCGACCATTGCTGCGCAGAGTGACTTTAGGTCTTCTGTCTGTCGAGTGACAATTGTTGCGGTCGAATGACATTGAATCTTCCGAGTGGAACGACCTGTAGTCGAGTGGATGATGATATCCCTTGGATGCTTCTAGCTTTAAGATGATGTCCTAGGGGAGGGTGTCTAGGATAGGCCTATGACCCTACCCTGGGTACATAGCTTCATCACCTACCACCTGGGCGCGCCCTCCCCCTCGTGGCTCAACCGACCTACTTCTTCCTCCTATATATACTCATATAGCCTGAAAACAACCCGGAGCACCACGAAACCCTATTTCCACTGCCGCAACCTTCTGTACCCAAGAGATCCCATCTTGGGGCCTTTTCCGAAGCTCTGCCGGAGGGGGCATTGATCACGGAGGGCCTCTACATCAACTCCATGGCCTCTCTGATGATGTGTGAGTAGTTTACTTCAGACCTTCGGGTCCATAGTTATTAGCTAGATGGCTTCTTCTCACTCCTTGGATCTCAATACAAAGTTCTCCTCGATCTTCTTGGAGATCTATTCGATGTAACTCTTTTTGCGGTGTGTTTGTCGAGATCCGATGAATTGTGGGTTTATGATCAAGTCTATCTATGAACAATGTTTGATTCTTCTCTGAAATCTTTTATGTATGATTGGTTATCTTTGCAAGTCTCTTCGAATTATCAGTTTGGCTTGGCCTACTAGATTGATCTTTCTTGCAATGGGAGAAGTGCTTAGCTTTGGGTTCAATCTTACGGTGCTCGATCCCAGTGAAATAAAGGGAAACGGCACGTATTGTATTGTTGCCATCGAGGATAAAAAGATGGGGTTTATATCATATTGCTTGAGTTTATCCCTCTACATCATGTCATCTTACCTAATGCATTACTCTGTTCTTATGAACTTAATACTCTAGATGCATGCTGGATAGCGGTCGATGTGTGGAGTAATAGTAGTAGATGCAGGCAGGAGTCGGCCTACTTGTCACGGACGTGATGCCTATATAAATGATCATGCCTAGATATTCTCATAATTATTCGCCTTTCTATCAATTGCTCGACAGTAATTTATTCACCCACCGTAATACTTATGCTATCTTGAGAGAAGCCACTAGTGAAACATATGGCCGCCGGGTCTATTCTCCATTATATTAATCTTCCGTCAACAAGCTATTTCAATTACTGTTTATTTTGTAATCTTTACTTTTAATCTTTATCATAAAAATACCAAAAATATTATCTTATCATCTCTATCAGATCTCACTCTCGTAAGTGACTGTGAAGGGATTGACAACCCTTTTATCGCGTTGGTTGTGAGGTTTTCATTTGTTTGTGTAGGTACGAGGGACTTGCGTGTGGCCTCCTACTGGATTGATACCTTGGTTCTCAAAAACTGAGAGAAATACTTACACTACTTTGCTGCATCACCCTTTCCTCTTCAAGGGAAAACTAACGCAGTGCCCAAGAGGTAGTAAGAAGGATTTCTGACGCCGTTGCTGGGGAGTCTACGCACAAGTCAAGACATACCAAGTACCCATCACAAACTATTATCTCTCGCATTACATTATTTGCCATTTGCCTCTCGTTTTCCTCTCCCCCACTTCACCCTTGCCGTTTTATTCACCCTCTTTTTCCGTTCGCCTTTTCTTCCGCTTGCTTCGTCATTATGGCTAGTCCTTTATCTACTCATTTGTCTCCCGAGAATGAGGTCCTTAATTTTAAACAAAGGGAGGGAGAAAATCTAAAAGATGCTTGGTACAGAATTTGCAATGCGCAAAATAGATCTACTAGGAAGCAATCTACTTACGTTCTTCTTCGCAATTTGTATGTAGGCATCATTCCTTGGAATATATATTCTTGATACCATTACCGGAGGAAATTTCTTGCATAGCCACACTTTTGATTCTTATAATGCTATGATAGATTTGTTTGGCACACCACCTCTCTTGGTTAATGGAACTATGTTAACTTTGGAACCTGTTATGCAAAGGCTCGATATTATTGAAAATAAAGTTGCCACTGTGGAATTGATTGAGAATTTGGATAAAAAGATCCATAACCAAATTACCCAATATGGATCTAAGGTAGGAGTTACTCTGAAAAGTTTTAAAGAAACAGAACCCGTAGTTAATGAAAGAATAGACCAAGATTCCACTAGAATTGATAAACTTGAGGGCATTATTACCAACTTGGGGTCCGCTTTTTCTGCCATAAGGAATAATCCAAATCCTCCTACCACCAAATTTGCCAAATTAATGTATGTTCCTAAAAATAAGGGTGAAACTTCTAGTAAGGAAAATGTGGATCTCAAATCCATAGGTGTTCACCCCAACTTTCTCGCTATCATTAAGGAACCTTTTGCTACAAATTATTTTCTTGATTTCTTGCCTAGGAGCTTAATCATTAATAGAAAGAAGGAAACTCCTAAGGGTTATAAGTGTTCTATTGAATAATTGCATACCAAAGATGACAATACCTAGATCTATCCTTGCTTTTATGCCTAGCTAGGGGCGTTAAACGATAGCGCTTGTTGGGAGGCAACCCAATTTTATTTTTGTTTCTTGATTTTTGATTCTGTTTAGTAATAAATAATTCATCTAGCCTCTATTTAGATGTGTTTTTGTGCTTTTAATTAGTGTTTGTGCCAAGTAGAACCTTTGGGAAGACTTGGGGAAAGTCTTTGCGATCTTGCTATAAAAAACAGAAACTTTAGCGCTCACGAGATTTGCTGCCATTTTTTACTGGAGAGTGATATTTAGTTAATTGTTTTTGAATATGATTAATAGATATATTCCTCACATCCAGAAATTTATTTTACAATTTTTGGGGTTCCAGAAGTATTCGAAACCTACAGATTACTACAAACTGTTCTGTTTTTGATAGATTCTGTTTTTCGTGTGTTGTTCGCTTATTTTGATGAATCTATGGCTAGTATTTGAGCATATGAACCATAGAAAAGTTGGAATACAGTAGGTTTAACACGAATATAAATAAAGAATGAGTTCATTACAGTAACTTAAGTGGTGGTTTGTTTTCTTTTACTAACTGAGCTCATGAGATTTTCTGTTTAAGTTTTGTGTTGTGAAGTTTTCAAGTTTTGGGTAAAGATTTGATGGATTATGGAACAAGGAGTGGCAAGAGCCTAAGCTTGGGGATGCCCAAGGCACCCCAAGGTAAAATTAAAGGACAACCAAAATCCTAAGCATGGGGATGCCTTCCGGGCATCCCCTCTTTCGTCTTTGTCCTTCAATAACTTTACTTGGAGCTATATTTTTATTCACCACATGATATGTGTTTTGCTTGGAGCGTCTTGTATGATTTGAGTCTTTTCTTTTTAGTTTACCACAATTATCCTTGCTGTACAAACCTTTTGGGAGAAACACACATGAATCGGAATTTAGTAGAATACTCTACGTGCTTCACTTATATCTTTTGAGCTAGATGATTTTGCTCTAGTGCTTCGCTTATATCTTTTAGAGCATGGTGGTGGTTTTATTTTATAGAAATTATTGATCTCTCATGATTCACTTATATTATTTTGAGAGCCCTTTAGAACATCATGGTAATTTTCTTTGGTTATGAATTTAGTCCTAATATGATAGGCATCCAAGATCGGTATAATAAAAACTATCATAAAAAGTGCATGGAATACTATGAGAAGTTTGATACTTGATGATTGTTTTGAGATATAGAGATGGTGGTATTGAAGTCATGCTTGTTGAGTAGTTGTGAATTTGAGAAATACTTGTTCTAAAGTTTGTGATTCTCGTAGCATGCATGTATGGTGAACCGTTATGTGATAAAGTTGGAGCATGATTTATTTATTGATTTTCTTCCTTATGAATGGCTGTCGGGGACGAGCGATGGTCTTTTCCTACCAATCTATCCCCCTAGGAGCATGCACATAGTACTTTGTTTCGATAACTAATAGATTTTTGCAATAAGTATGTGAGTTCTTTATGACTAATGTTGAGTCCATGGATTATACGCACTCTCACCCTTCCACCATTGCTAGCCTCTCTAGTACCGCGCAACTTTCGCCGGTACCATAAACCCACCATATACCTTCCTCAAAACAGCCACCATACCTACCTATTATGGCATTTCCATAGCCATTCCGAGATATATTGCCATGCAACTTTCCACCGTTCCGTTTGTTATGACACGCTTCATCATTGTCATATTGCTTTGCATGATCATGTAGTTGACATCGTATTTGTGGCAAAGCCACCATTCATAATTCTTTCATACATGTCACTCTTGATTCATTACATATTCCGGTACACCGCCGGAGGCATTCACATAGAGTCATATTTTGTTCTAAGTATTGAGTTGTAAGTAAAAAGAAGTGTGATGATCATCATTATTAGAGCATTGTCCCAAGTGAGGAAAGGATGTTGGAGACTAAGATTCCCCCACAAGTCGGGATAAGACTCCGGATGAAAAAAAGAAAGAAAAAAGAGGCCATAAAAAAAGAGAAGAAGTCCCAAATAAAAAAATGAGAGAAAAAGAGAGAAGGGGCAATGCTACTATCCTTTTACAACACTTGTGCTTCAAAGTAGCACTACGATCTTCAAGATAGAGAGTCTCATATGTTATCACTTTCATATACTAGTGGGAATTTAACATTATAGAACTTGGCTTGTATATTCCAATGATGGGCTACCTCAAAATGTCCTAGGTCTTCGTGAGCGAGCAAGTTGGATGCATACCCACTTAGTTTCTTTTTGAGCTTTCATACACTTATAGCTCTAGTGCATCTGTTGCATGGCAATCCCTACTCACTCACATTGATATCTATTGATGGGCATCTCCATAGCCCATTTATACGCCTAGTTGATGTGAGACTATCTTCTCCTTTTTGTCTTCTCCATAACCACCATTGTATTCCACATATAGTGTTATGTCCATGGCTCACGCTCATGTATTGCGTGAAGATTGAAAAAGTTTGAGAACATCAAAAATATGAAACAATTGCTTGGCTTGTCATCGGGGTTGTGCATGATTTAAATACTTTGTGTGGTGAAGATAGAGCATAGCCAGACTATATGACTTTGTAGGGATAACTTTCTTTGGCCATGTTATTTTGGGAAGACATAATTGCTTAGTTAGTATGCTTGAAGTATTATTATTTTTATGTCAATATTAGACTTTTGTATTGAATCTTGCGGATCTGAATATTCATGCCACAATAAAAAGAATTACATTAAGAATTATGTTAGGTAGCTTTCCACATAAAAAAATCTGTTTTTATGATTTACCTACTCGAGGACGAGCAGGAATTAAGCTTGGGGATGCTTGATACGTCTCCAACATATCTATAATTTTTGATTGTTCCATGCTATTATATTACCTGTTTTGGATGTTAATGGGCTTTATTTTACACTTTTATGTTATTTTTGGGACTAACCTATTAACCCAAGGCCCAGTGCAAATTACTGTTTTTTTGCCTATTTTAGTGTTTCGCAGAAAAGGAATATCAAACGGAGTCCAAACAGAATGAAACCTTCGGGAACGTGATTTTTGGAACAAACGTGATCTAGAGGACTTGGAGTGGACGTCAAGAAACAACCGAGGAGGCCACGAGGCAGGGGGCGTGCCTACCCCCTGGGTGCGCCCTCCCCCCTCATGCGCCCCTCGTGGCTCAACCGACCTACTTCTTCCTCCTATATATACTCATATACCCTGAAAACAACCCGGAGCACCACGAAACTCTATTTTCACTGCCACAACCTTCTGTACCCAAGAGATCCCATCTTGGGGCCTTTTCGGAGTTCCGCCGGAGGGGGCATCGATCACGGAGGGCCTCTACATCAACTCCATGGCCTCTCCGATGTGGTGTGAGTAGTTTACTTCAGACCTTCGGGTCCATAGTTATTAGCTAGATGGCTTCTCTCTCTTTGGATCTCAATACAAAGTTCTCCTCGATCTTCTTGGAGATCTATCCGATGTAACTCTTTTTGCGGTGTGTTTGTCAAGATCCGATGAATTGTGGGTTTATGATCAAGTCTATCTATGAAAAATATTTGATTCTTCTCTGAAATGTTTTATGTATGATTGGTTATCTTTGCAAGTCTCTTCGAATTATCAGTTTGGTTTGGCCTACTATATTGATCTTTCTTGCAATGAGAGAAGTGCTTAGCTTTGGGTTCAATCTTACGGTGCTCGATCCCAGTGACAGAAAGGGAAATGACACATATTGTATTGTTGCCATCGAGGATAAAAAGATGGGTTTATATCATATTGCTTGAGTTTATCCCTCTACATCATGTCATCTTACCTAATGCATTACTCTATTCTTATGAACTTAATACTCTAGATGCATGCTGGATAGGGGTCGATCTGGGGAGTAATAGTAGTAGATGTAGGCAGGAGTCGGTCTACTTGTCACGGATGTGATGCCTATATACATGATCATGCCTAGATATTGTCATAATTATTTGCTTTTCTATCAATTGCTCGACAGTAATTTGTTAACCCACCGTAATACTGATGCTATCTTGAGAGAAGCCACTGGTGAAACCTATGGCCCCCATGTCTATTCTCCATTATATTAATCTTCCGTCAACAAGCTATTTCAATTACCGTTTATTTTGCAATCTTTACTTTTAATCTTTATCATAAAAAGACCAAAAATATTATCTTATCATCTCTATCAGATCTCACTCTCGTAAGTGACCGTGAGGGGATTGACAACCCCTTTATCGCGTTGGTTGCGAGGTTCTTATTTGTTTGTGTAGGTACGAGGGACTTGCGTGTGGCCTCCTACTGGATTGATACCTTGGTTCTCAAAAACTGAAGGAAATACTTACGGTACTTTGCTGCATCACCCTTTCCTCTTCAAGGGAAAACCAACATAGTGCTCAAGAGGTAGCAGAGCATCACATGAGGCTTTGTAAGCACCACTTGACTTGTTGTGAAGCTCTTCCTTATCCTTGAGTGACATCTCATGAACAAAAATTCTTCCAATGACATCTGTTGGCTTGAGATCTTTGTAATTGGGCATCATTTGAATCAATTTACACACGGTACCATATTTTCCATCCAAGGCTCTTAGAACCTTCTTGATGATGAATCTATCGGCCATCTCTTCACTTCATAAGCCGGCAATGTCATTTGTGATGAGAGCAAGCCTAGAGTACATTTCAGCGACACCTTCACCATCCTTCATTTTGAACTTGTCAAGTTGATTTTGAAGCATGTCCAATTTGGATTCCTTGATGGAGTTGGTACCTTCGTGCATATCAACCAAAGTATCCCAAATTTCCTTTGCATTCTCAAGACTGCTGATTTTGTTGAATTCTTTGGGGCACAATCCGTTGAAGAGAATATCACAAGCTTGAGCACTGTATTGCAACATCTTCAACTCTTCTGCACTAGCTTCACGGTTCGGTTCTCTCCCATCAAATAATTCTCCTTGCAAGCCAATACACACAATAGCCCAAACGGCGGGGTTATGTCCAAGAATATGCATTTTCATCTTATGCTTCCAACTAGCAAATTTAGTACCATCAAAGTGAGGACCTCTATGGTGGTAATTTCCCTCACTGGACTCCATACTCTCCTAGGTTGTGAAACCAAGGCTGTGATCACCAAACGCTATGGAAATCAAGGCAAATGGAAACCAAAGCTCTGATACCACTTGTAGGATCTAAAGTATGTCTAGAGGGGGTGATTAGACTACTTGACCAAATAAAAATCTAGCCTTTTCCCAATTTTAAGTCTTGGCAAATTTTAGCAACTTAGCACTAGTCAAGAAATCAACCTACACATGCAAGTCTAAGAGTATAGCAGCGGAATGTAAAACATTGCACATGAAGGTAAGGGGAGGAGTTTGGAGGGAGCAAACGCAATGTAGACACGGAGATTTTTGGCGTGGTTCCAATAGGTGGTGCTATCGTACATCCACATTGGTGGAGACTTCAACCCACGAAAGGTAACGGTTGTGCGAGTCCACGGAGGGCTCCACCCATGAAGGGTCCACAAAGAATCAACCTTGTCTATCCCACCATGGCCATCGCCCAGAAAGGACTTGCCTCACTAGGGTAGATCTTCATGAAGTAGGCGATCTCCTTGCTCATACAAACTCCTTGGTTCAACTCCACAATCTTGTCGGAGGCTCCCAAGTGACACCTAACCAATCTAGGAGACACCACTCTCCAAAAGGTAATAAATCGTGTGTTGATGATGAACTCCTCGCTCTTGTGCTTCAAATGATAGTCTCCCCAACACTCAACTCTCTCTCATAGATTTGGATTTGGTGGGAAGATGATTTGAGTGGAAAGAAACTTGGAGAAGGCTAGAGATCAAGATTCATATGGTTGGAATGGATTATCTTGGTCTCAACACATGAGTAGGTGGTTCTCCCTCAAAAAATGTATGTTGGAAGTGTAGGCATGTTCTGATGGCTCTCTCCACAAATGAAGAGTGGATGGAGGGGTATATATAGCCTCCACACAAAATCTAACCGTTACACACAAATCACCACACTCGGTGGGACCGAATAATGAAACTCGGTCAGAACGATTTAGTTCAAAATGTGAACGTTAGGTTTTTGAGTGGGACCGACATGTCAACTCGGTGGGACTGATTTCAATAGGGTTAGGGCATAACGTAATCTCGGTGAGACTGATTACACAAACTCGGTGGGACTAATTTTGGTATTAAGCTAACCAGAGAGATGGTCAGGCAAACTCGGTGGGACCGATTCGCTTATCTCAGTGAGACCGAAACGTTACGAAGGGGAAATAGAGAGTTTGCATTGTGAACTCAGTGGGACTCATCACTCATCTCGGTTGGACCGAAATGTTACGAAGGGAAACAGAGAGTTTGCAATCCCATCTCGGTGAGACCGAGATCCCTATCGGTTAGACCGAAATGACTAGGGTTTGTGGCAGTGGCTAAGTCAAATGAACTCGGTGGCGCCGGATAGAAAGTTTCGGTGGGGCCGAGTTTGACTTTTGGTTTGGGACATATGTGGATATGAGAAAATAGTTGAGGATTTTTGGAGCATATCACTAAGCATTTTGAGCAAGCAACCCATTAAGAAACACCTCATCCCCTTTTAATAGTATTGGCTTTTCCTATGGACTCCATGTGATCTTGGATCACTAAAAGTAAAATGTAGAGTCATGAGCTTCAGAGCTTGAGTCAATCTTTTATCCTTAGCATTTTGAGGGGTCCACATTTCTAATCCATGCCATGCCAATCATTGAGGTTTCCTGAAATATTTATATTGAAATAGCATTAGCTCAATGAGCTATATGTTGTTAAGAATTACTAAAACCACCCAGGGATAGTTGCACTTTCATGCGCCCATGGCCGCCTCTGGCCGTTGATATGTCTCCAATGTATCTATAATTTTTTATTGGTCCATGCTATTATATTATCCATCTTGGATGTTTTATATGCATTATTATGCTATTTTATATCAATTTTTGGTACTAACTTATTAACCTAGTTCCCAGTGCCAGTTGTTGTTTTTTCCTTGTTTTTGTCTTTTACAGAAAATCAATACCAAACGAAGTCTAAATGGAACCAAACACTTTGACGGTTTTTATTGGACCAAAAGACACCTAGGAAGCTTTGGGGGAGGACAGAAGGGGCGCGGATGGGCCACAAGCTCACCAGGCGCACCCTGCCCCCCCCCCCTGAGCTAGTGGGCCCACCATGACACCCCTAACACTAATCTCAGCTCCATAAATACCCACATATTCCCCGTATACCAGGGGGCACACCAAAAATACTTTTCCACCGCTGCAAGTTTCTGTCCTCGTGAGATCCCATCTCGAGACCTATTCTGGTACTCTGCCGAAGGGGGGTTCGGTCACGGAGGGCCTCTACATCAACCTTGTTGCCCTTCCAATGATGTGTGAGTATTTTACCATAAACCAACGAGCCCATAGCTAGTAGCTAGATGGCTTATTCTCTCTCTTTGATCTTCAATACAATGTTCTCCTTGATGTTCTTGGAGATCTATTCGATGTAATCTTATTTTGAAGTGCGTTTGTTGAGATCCGATGAATTGTGGATTTATGATTAGATTATCTATGAATATTATTTGAGTCTTGTCTGAACTCTTTTATGCATGATTAAGATAGCTTTGTATTTCTCTCCAAACTATTGATTTTTTTTGGCCAACTAGATTGATTTTTCTTGCAATGGGAGAGGTGTTTGTTGGAAATATGCCCTAGAGGCAATAATAAAGTGGTTATTATTATATTTCCTCAATCATGATAAAGGTTTATTATTCATGCTAGAATTATATTGATTGGAAACTTAAATACATGTGTGAATACATAAACAAATATCAAGTCCCTAATAAGCCTCTACTAGACTAGCTCGTTGATCAAAAGATGGTTAAGTTTTCCTGACATAGACATGAGTTGTCATTTGATAACGGGATCACATCTTTCGGAGAATGATGTGATGGACAAGACCCATTCATTAGCTTAGCATATGATTGTTCATTTTATTGCCACCGCTTTCTTAAATGTCAAATACATATTCCTTCGACCATGGGATCATGCAACTCCCACATACAGGAGGAATACTTTGTGTGCTATCAAATGGCACAATGTAACTGGGTGATCATAAAGTTGCTCTACAGGTATCTCCGAAGGTGTCTGTTGAGTTGGCGTGAATCAAGATTTATTTATCACTCCGTATGACAGAGAGGTATTTCTGGGCCATCTCGGTAATACATCATCACAAGAAGCTTGCAAGCAAAGTGACTAAGGAGATAGTTATGAGATGATGTATTATGGAACGAGTAAAGAGACTTGCCGGTAATGATATTGAACTAGGTATGGAGATACCGATGATCGAATCTTGGGAAAGTAACATACCGACGGACAAAGGGAACTACGTATGTTGTCATAAAGGTTCGATCGATAAAGATCTTCATAGAATATGTAGGAACCAATATAGGCATCCAGGTCCCGCTATTGATTATTGACCGGAGAAGCGTCTCGGTCATGTCTACATCATTCTCGAACCCATAGGGTCCACACCGCTTAGTGTTCGTTGACGATATAGTATTATATGAGTTATGTATGTTGGTGAATGAATGTTGTTCAGAGTCCCGGATGAGATCATGGACATGACGAGGAGCTTCAGAATGGTCCGAAGGTAAAGATTGATATATAGGATGATATGGTTGGGCTAAGAGGTAAGGTCCATAGGGCTTTAGGTCGGTGCAAAAGGAAGTTTTGCGGAGGTCAAGGACCAGACGCCAAGGTCCCTGGTGTCTGGGCCAGACGTCGAGGACCGTGGCATCTGGTACTAGAAAATGAGAAGGAATCTTCCTTGCGTTCCAAACCGACTTTGAGGAGGCACTTGCTCCAAGAAACGACCCAGGGCTCAACATATAAATAGAGGAGCATGGCTAGCCCCTGGGGGACACCACGATTCACCAGGTCGTGTGTCGGCGCCCCCTCTCCCTCTAGTTCGTCCTTCGTCCTAAATCCGTTGTGCTTGGCGAAGCCCTGCGGAAATAGTTTCATCACCGCCGTCACCACACCGTCATGCTGCCGGAACTCATCTACTACTTCGCCTCTCTTGCTAGATCGAGAAGGCAAGGACGTCATTGAGCTGAACGCGGAGGTGTCGTACGTTCGGTTCTTGATCAGGACAGATCGTGAAGGTGTACGACTACATCAACCACATTGATAAACGCGCCCACTTAGCGATCTTCAAGGATATGAAGATGCTCTCCCCCTCTCGTAGCTATGCATCTCCATGGATAGATCTTGCATGTGCGTAGAAATTTTTTGTTCTCCATGCAACGTTCCCCATCAGTGATTTGTAACGGGTTCAATTTTGCGGTGTCCTCACCCAGTGACAGAAAGGGTAGCGAGGCACGCATTTATATTGTTTCGATTAAGGATAAGAAGGTGGGGTTTATTCGTGTTGATTGGATCTATCCTCTACATCATGTCATCTTTCTTAGGGCGTTACTTTGTTCTTGTTAACTTAATACACTAGATTCATGCTGGATAGCGGTCGATATGTGAGGAGTAATAGTAGTAGATGCAGGCAGGAGTCGGTCTACTTGTCATGGATGTGATTCCTATATTCATGATCATTGGCTTAGATATCGTCATAACTTTGTGCTTTTCTATCAATTGCTCAACAGTAATTTTTTTACCAACTGTATGTATTCTTTCAAGAGAGAAGCCTCTAGTGATAACTATGGGCCCCGGGTCTATCTTTTATCATATTATTTTCCAATCTATAAAACCAAAAACCCAAAAATACCTTGCTACAATTTATTTATATTTACTTTATTTTGCACCTTTATTTATCTTTTATACCTATTTCTATCAGATCTCATCCTTGCAAGTAACCCTGAAGGGATTGACAACCCCTTTATCGCGTTGGGTGCAAGTATTTGTTTGTTTGTGTAGATGGTATCATTGGAGACTTGTGTGTTCCTCCTACTGGATTGATACCTTGGTTTTTAACTGAGGGAAATACTTATCTCTACTTTACTGCATCACCCTTTCCTCTTCAAGGGAAAAACCAACGCAATCTCAAGAAGTAGCAGGAAGAATTTCTGGCGCCATTGCGGGGGAGGATATACATCAAGCCTACCAAGTACCCATCATAGACTCTCATCTCTTGCATTTACATTATTCGCCATTTGCCTCTCGTTTTCCTCTCCTCCACTTCTAAAACGTTTCCAAAAAACAAAAATATTTGCCTTCTTTTCGTTCGTCTTTTCGTTTTCTTTGTGTTTGCTTGTGTGCTAGATTGCTTGCTTTGTCACGATGTCTCAAGAAAATACTAACTTGTGTGATTTTTCCAACACTAATAATAATGCTTTTATTAGTACTTCTATTGCTCCGCCACTAGTGCGGAATCTTATGAAATTAATGCCGCTTTGTTGAATCTTGTTATGAAAGAAAAAAATTCTGGTAGTCCTAACAAAGATGTTGCATCCCATCTAAATACTTTCGTTGAATTGAGTGTAGTGCAAAGAAAAAAGTGTGGATAATGATATTGTTAAATTGAATCTATTTCCATTCTCGCTATGAGATCGTGCTAAAACTTGATTTTCGTCCTTGCCTAAAAATAGTATTGATTCATGGAACAAGTGTAAGGATGCTTTTATTTCCAAGTATTTTCCTCTCACTAAGATCATCTCCCTTAGGAATGATATAATGAATTTTAAGCAACTTGATCATGAACATGTTGCACAGTCATGGGAGAGGATGGAATTGATGATAAGAAACTGTCCTACTCATGGTTTAAGTTTATGGATGATCATACAAAAAATTATGCTAAATTTTGCATCTAGAAATATTTTAGATTCCACTACGTGTGGTACTTTTATGAAAATAACATTTGGAGAAGCTAATAAACTCCTATATAATATTATGGCAAATTACTCTCTTTGCATACCGAAAGATCTTCCACTAGTAAAAAAGTGCATGTTATTGAAGAAATTAATACTTTGAGTGGAAAGGTGGATGAACTTATGAAATTGATTGCTAACAAGAGTGCTCCTATTGATCCTAATGATATGCCTTTTTCTACTTTGATTGAGAATAATAATGAATCTATGGATGTGAATTTTGTTGGTAGGAACAATTTTGGTAATAACATGTATAGAGGCAATTTTAATCCTAGGCCATTTCCTAGTAATTCCTCTAATAATTATGGCAATTCCTATAGCAATTCTTATGAATATACCCTTTGATCTTGAGAACAATATTAAAGATTTTAAAAACTCCCAAAAGATTTTCAATGCTATGGTAGAAGAAAAATTGCTTAAGATTGATGATTTGGCTAGGAACTTTGATAGAATTTCTCATGAGATTGATCCTTTTAAGATTAGATCTATGCCACCCAAGCTTAATATTAATGAGTCTTTGAAAGCTATCCAAATTTCTATTAATGAAAGTAGGTAGAGAACCGCTAGGATGCGCTAAGAGAGAATGGATAAGAAAAGTATGTTCTTCTAGTTTTTGTGATAATCATGATGAAGATCTTAAAGTGATTGGTGTGACTCCTATTGAATATTTGTTTGCTAATATAGAAATTGATAAAGAAGGGACTGGATATGAGTCAACTTTAGCTAGAAGGCGTCCCAATAATTTGGAGGGTGGAGATGTTAATGAAAAATTGATAAAAGTGGGTTTGGCGAGGTCAAAACTTTAACTAGTGATGAGGCCACTCTTTTGGATTTCAAGGACTTTAATTATGATAATTGTTCTTTGATTGATTTTATTTCCTTGTTGCAATCTATGCTTAATTCACCTCATGCTTATAATCAAAATAAAGCTTTTACTAACATATCGTTGATGCTATGATGAAATCGTTTGAAGAAAAAAATGAGTTGGAAGTTTCAATCCCTGGAAAGATCTATGATGAATGGGAACCTACTATTAAGATTAATATTAAAGATTATGAGTGCAATGCTTTGTGTGATTTGGGTGCTAGTGTTTCCACTATTTCAAAAACTTTATGTGATGTGCTAGGTTTCCATAAACTTGATGATTGTTCCTTAAATTTGCACCTGGCGGATTCCACTATTAAGAAACCTATGGGAAGAATTAATGATGTTCTTATTGTTGTATATAGGAATTATGTGCCCTTAAGATTTTGTTGTGCTTGATATAAATTGCAATCCTACATGCCCTATTATTCTTGGTAGACCTTTCCTTAGAACGATTGGTGCAATTATTGATATGAAAGAAGGAAACATTAGATTTCAATTTTCATTAAGGAAGGACATGGAACACTTTCCAAGAAAGAAAATTAATTTGCAATATGAATCTATTATTAGGGCCACTTATGGATTGAATACCAAAGATGTCAATACCTAGATCTATGCAATATGCCCAGCTAGGGGCATAAAACAATAGCGCTTGTTGGGAGACAACCCAATTTTATTTTATGTTTTTAAGTTTTTGCTACTTTTTAAAATAAATATGCAATTATATTTCTGTTACGATTGTGTTTTAGTAGTTTAATTAGTGCTTGTGCCAAGTAAGACCTTTGGGATGATTTGGGTGATAGTTGATTTGATTTTGCTGAAAAGTAGAAACTTTTGCGTCCAGTAGAAGAATTGTTAACATTCACTGGAGCATGATAAAACTCTGATTTTTTTACACAAGATATATATACAAATTTCCTATGTTGTCCTAATGTTTCAGAATTTTTGGAGTTATAGAATTTGGCTAAAGTCCATATTACTACAAACTGTTATGTTTTTGACAGATTCTATGTTCATTGTGTTGTTTGCTTATTTTGATGAATCTGTGGGTTTGTATCGGGGGGTATGAACCATGGAGAAGTTAGAATTTAGTAGATATAATACAAATATAAAATTGGAATGAGTTTACAATAGTACCTAAAGGTGGTGATTTGCTTTGTTTCACTAACGGATCTCATGAGTTTTCTATTGAGTTTTTTGTTGTGAAGTTTTCAAGTTTTGGGCAAAGTTTCGATGGACTATGGAATAAGGAGTGGAAAGAGCCTAAGCTTGGGGATTCCCAAGGCACCCCAAGGTAATATTCAAGGACAACCAAGCATCTAAGCTTGGGGATGCCCCAGATGGCATCCC
This sequence comes from Triticum dicoccoides, assembly GCF_002162155.2. Classification (NCBI taxonomy): domain Eukaryota; kingdom Viridiplantae; phylum Streptophyta; class Magnoliopsida; order Poales; family Poaceae; genus Triticum; species Triticum dicoccoides. The sequence goes on from NC_041380.1 coordinate 252,526,648, forward strand.
CTCTTTCGTCTACGATCCATCGATAGATTACTTGAAGCTATATTTTTATTCACCACATGATATGTGTTTTGCTTGGAGCATCTTGTATTATATGAGTCTTTGCTTTTTAGTTTGCCGCAATCATCCTGTCGGATTTCAGGCTCCGCAGACCCTTGAGAGGTTTGAACTCTAGGGTGCGTGCGAAGAACTCAACCTCCCCAGTCTGCCTACTCGCCAATCTCTCGGTCTAGCTCGATGAATAGGAAGGAAACGAGACACATCAGTTTACCCAGGTTCGGGCCACCTTGCGGTGTAAAACCCTACTCCTGCTTTGTGGTGGATTAGCCTCGAGGGGCTGAGGATGAACTAGTACAGTGGGAGAACAACCTTAAGAGGTGTGTTCTTGAGCTGGCGGGGGAGAGGATGATCTCTCTGGTTCGGATTTGGATCCCCCTCTACGGTGGTGGCTAGGCCCTATTTATAGTGGCCTTGGTCCTCTTCCCAAAACGAAGGCGGGAAGGGTTCCCACAACGGCCAAATTTGAAGGGAGACAACTAGTACATGCTATCCTGACAAAAGTAGTCTCCGCCTACAAAAATCCTCTGGTCGTGACGCTGCGGTGGGCCCGGTGTCGGTGTCAAAACTGGCGGATCTCGGGTAGGGGGTCCCGAACTATGCACTAAGGCGGATGGTAACAGGAGGCAGGGGACATAATGTTTTACCCAGGTTCGGGCCCTCTTGATGGAGGTAAACCCCTACGTCCTGCTTGATTGATATTGATGATATGGGTAGTACAAGAGTAGATCTACCACGAGATCGGAGAGGCTAAACCCTAGAAGCTAGCCTATGGTATGATTGTATGTTGTCCTACGGACTAAAACCCTCCGGTTTATATAGACACCGGAGAGGGCTAGGGTTACACAAGGTCGGTTACAAAGGAGGAGATATACATATCCATATTCCCTAGCTTGCCTTCCACGCCAAGTAGAGTCCCATCCGGACACGAGACGAAGTCTTCAATCTTGTATCTTCATAGTCCAACAGTCCGGCCAAAGGATATAATCCGGCTGTCCGGAGACCCCCTAATCCAGGACTCCCTTAGTAGCCCCTGAACCAGGCTTCAATGACGATGAGTCCGGCGCGCAGTATTGTCTTCGACATTGCAAGGCGGGTTCCTTCTCCGAATACATCACAGAAGAATTTGAATACAAGGATAGTGTCCAACCCTGCAAAATAAGTTCCACATACCACCGTAGAGAGAATAATATTTTCACAAATCTAATTTGCTGACTTGTTTTGGCAACACGACATTATGCCATGGCCCAGTGATTATTCGAACCGTTTCCTTTAACTAGCCCCGCACATAACGCGAGGCAGTTTTTTTTGACATGTCTTGTCAAAGCAGAGATCGTGTCCCCCTATCACGGGATTCTCATCAATACGGGCGTGGGTAACCCAACCGCGCCATCGATTACGGTGCTTGGGGGATAAGCGAGTTTTACCAGGCTAGTGGGGACGCTTAGTTTCGTCCGCCCATATAAAGGGATAAGGATTTACCTTTTCATCCATGCCTTCTTCCTCCTTTGCTCATCCATTTTCGCACACTCGAGCTCTAGCGCCCAAGTCCGCACTTCCCACCTCAACCTTCTCCAACCATGTCCGGAGCGGGAGGCAGGTGGATGGTCTCCTCCGTCACGGAGGGAGACATCAAGAAGCTGAGGAGAGCCGGATACCTGCCTGACGACATCGCGCACTGGCTCCCAGATGAGGGGCAGCTCATCCCCACCCCCAGGCCCCATGAGAGGGTAGTGTTCCTCACCCATTTCCTCCCCGGACTGGGATTCCCTCTCCACCCATTCGTCCGGGGGCTCATGTTCTACTACGGCCTGGATTTCCACGATCTGGCCCCGAACTTCATCCTCAACATCTCGGCGTTTATCGTCATGTGCGAGGCCTTCCTCCGCATCAAGCCCCACTTCGGCTTATGGCTGAAGACCTTCAATGTCAAGCCGAAGGTTGTGGGCAGCCGCCAGGCGGAGTGCGGAGGCGCCATGGTGGGCAAGATGCCCAACGTTACATGGCTCGAGGGCTCCTTTGTGGAAACCATAAAGGGGTGGCAATCTGGGTGGTTCTACATAACCGAGCTGCGCGACCCTGCATGGGCAGCGCCCCCCGAGTTCCAATCTGGCATCCCCATGCGGCTCACCTCCTGGAAAGAGAAGGGCCTATCCTGGGGTAGTTCGGGAGAGCTGACCGGACTCCAAACATGTATTCAAAACATGATGAACAAGAAGCTCAAACTCGTCAACATAGTCCAGGTCATGCTCCACCGCCGGATCCTCCCGTGCCAACAACGGGACTTCAACTTGTGGGAGTTCGACCCGACGCAGCACCAAACTCTGAACAGGCTCTTCGACACAACTCACGAAGATGCCTAGAGGGTGCTGTTCAAAAGCGCCGAGGTCCCCCCTCCTATTACTGAGGATCGCGGATTCAGCACGAAGCGCCAAGCTAGTGCGGTAAGCTGCTTTACCTTTCACAGGATACTTATTTTTTATAGATTGAATCCATGCGGGATCTAAACTCCCGTACCTTTGACAGGACTAGCAGGAGACAGCCGGACAGATCGATTTTCCGACTCCTTTGCCCGAAAGCCCAGCAGACGCTCTTCTGGCGAAGATGCTGACTCTGGCTCCTTATACGGTGCCGGAGAAGACCAAGAAGGCCAAGGGAACCCGAAAGAGTTCCCGACGCTAGGCGTCGTCGGACTCACCGTCCGATGACTCTGCGGCGCACTCCTCCCCCAAAGACGAGGAAGAAGAAGAAGATGCTCCCCCTCTAGTTGGGGGAGATAAGAAAAGGAAGGCCGCCCCAACTGGGGGGGCGAAGGGTCAGAGAAGGGGAGAACTCTCCTTCTGGACTACTCTACCACCGCCGCCTACGGCGAAGACGAGTGGCTGCCCAGGGCCAAGCCCTTGGGGAAGTCGTAAGTATTCGGATACCAGAGTAAGTCGTATTCCTTTGCCGCACTACTTTACCTAACGCCGAAATATAATTATGCACGCCGCCCCGAGCCCATATCGATGTATCATCGGACGGCTCCCTGGGCTCGTCGGACATGGATAGCGATCCAGTTCCGACCGCCACCTCCCCCTATCATGCGGACGATGCCGAGGTGCTGTCTCACGAGGCACCGGGTCAAGGGGAGACAGTCCTGGAGGCGCCTCAAGGCGGCCTCCCGGACTCCGGGAGCCGAGGGGACAAGGCCCCTGAGAGCTCCGAGTTCGGCCCTCAGCCGAACACCGCGCCAGAACCTCCAGTGGTTCCGGGCTCGGGCAAGCGGCCTCCTTCTAAGAGGGGCAAGACGCCTGTGTCAAAATAGACAATACATTAGCCATGGTACATGGTCATATGTTTGGAACCTGGTTTTATTATGTACTTTGCAGTAAAATACAACTAATATTTTACATGGGTTCACCAGAATAAGTTCTGTATATAGACCAAAGCTATTTTGTTTGGTTTTGCTGCCTCCTTAATATGTTCTGGTACTAATTTAAAAACTTAAATTTTTAGCAAGCTGTGGAAAAAATGGTGGAACCGACACCTTCTGAAGGTGGCAAGGCAACTATAACCGCAATGTCAGCTCTTGTTGCAGTGGGTCAGTACATGTCCACTAACAGTGCCAAAAGCACGTTCCTGCGTAATACTGGGTTGGTTGTTAAGGCAATCTCGTCCAAACTGCCTCATGATCAAGATATGCAAGCTCAAAACAATGTTATATCTGCGCTCCAGACACAAGTCCGTTCCCTAACAGAGACCCTTTGTGAAACAAGGACAGACATTGTTTGATGTCGTCAAGATATGCATGGTTTTGAAACCAGACTATCAGACATTTGCTATGTTGTTCAGGAGCCTAGGAGAAATGAAGGCGAAGGTTATGGTGCTCCATCGGACAATACAACATGAAAATGTAATAGTCAGGTCAAATAAACTGAGCTTCTGAACTTCTGGTGGTGCATTTATCTGCCAGACTGTTAACTTTTATGCCAACCTTCCTTTTGTTTTATAGTTGTAATTTGTTTTGTTGCGATACAAAATTTGTTCTTAACGTGTAGCCACCGGCTGAAGAAAACAGCAAGCCATTTTTGTATAGTGTAGGGTGTTCCCTATATTTGCACTGCTGGCGATCTTTGATGCCCAGTGGATGTAATCTGTGCAATTGCCTTAATAGCCTAGCGATAGTTTCGGGCTTATTTATTTCCTTGTCTTCATTTTCCCTGGTTTGCTAGTGGTCGCAACAACCATGGGCCATATATGGACCGTGGTAACCATGACCCTGCTACGGGCCGTAGGATCCATGGGCCTCCTACGGGCCGTCTTTAAATGGGCCTCCAACACGGCTGTAGAATCGGTCGGCTTCGGGCCTACATGGGCTGTAAACGGGCGTAATTGGTATCGGCCTAGCACGGTAACGGGTCGTTAACAGGCCAGAGGACAGCAAAGGCTTAATTCTGTCACAGGCATAACGGGTCGTTAATGGGCCAAAATATAGGATGGTCTGGAAACGGCGCAATGGGTTAACAAGCCAGGAATGGGCCGACTCTTGCCACGGGCTGAATTTGGCCCATAAGGGGAACAAGCCAGTAACGGGCTAGAAGTAATCGAGGGTCGAAAAGGAGCCCAAGAACATATGGGCCGTCAGTAGGCCGAAAGCTAACACGGGCTGGAAATGGACCATGTGAATCATGGGTCGTTAACGGGTACAAATAAATTTATTGTTCATTCTAGGCTAGAGTCACCATGGGCCTTTAAAGGGCCTAAAGATACGAAGGCCTCATATGGGGCGAAAGATGTCATGGACCATACATGGGCCAAAAGTGAAACAGGCTGGTGTTATATTTGACGGCGCACATGATGTTGTTGGGCCGATTTCGGGTAGGCCCTAACGGGCCGTGAGTTACCGAGCCGTAAAATGGGCTATTTGCAAAGAGACAGTTAACAGGCTTTTCATGGGCCAGCCCGCTAACTTTTGACCAAGTCAAACGGGCCGGCCTTTGTAAGCTAAATGGGCGGTCGCACGTGTCGACATATCATATGCGCCTATCTGACCCACTGACGAGCTAACACGTGTTTCCTCCGGCCAATCGGAATTTTACATGTGGAAATTTCCCATTGGTCTGGGCTGCTAACGGGTTATCGGATCCAAAACCGGACCCGATAGCTTAACGACGACCCGTTACGGTGGATGCCACATGTCGGTCACCCTTGCGAAAGCACTTCTGTGACGCGCGATTTATCATCATGGAAGTGGACACTTCCGTGATGATAATTTTGGTAATGTCATGGAACACTTCTATGACAGCACAAGTATGACTATCTTGACTCTGTCATAAAATCGTCATGGATGTACATGCATGATAGAAAACGTGACCTACTGTGACAAACACGTATCATCACAGAAGTGTCTTTTATTGTAGTGTAAAGATGTAACACCCTCGATGCGGCTATATCTCCCACGTGTCGAAGCACGACTTAGAGGCATAACCGCATTGAAAGCAATGTCGCAAGTGAAGTAATCTTCACACAACCCATGTAATTCATAAGGGAAAGAGATACATAGTTGGCTTACAATCGCCACTTTACACAATTACATGAATAAAGCATTACATCATCCAGATACACTCAAGGTCCGACTACGGAACCAAAATAAAAGAAGACTACCCCAAATGCTACACAGATCCCCGATCGTCCCAACTGGGATCCACTACTGACCAACTGGAAAACGGAACAACATAAAGAACGAGATCTTCATCAAGCTCCTCCTTGAGCTTGGTTGCATCACCTGCTCGGTAACATCGGCACCTGCAAACTGGTTTTGGAAGTATCTGTGAGTCACGGGGACTCAGCAATCTCACACCCTCGCGATCAAGACTATTTAAGCTTATAGGAAGGGTAAAGGTATGCGAGGTGGAGCTGCAGCAAGCGACTAGCATATATGGTGGCTAACAAACGCAAATGAGAGCAAGAAGAGAAGGCAAAAGCACGGTCGAACAACTATGATCAAGAAGTGATCCTAGAACAACCTACGTCAAGCATAACTCCAACACCGTGTTCACTTCCCGGACTCCGCAGAGAAGAGACCATCACGGTTACACACGCGGTTGATGTATTTTAATTAAGATCAACTTCAGGTTTTCTACAACCGGACATTAACAAATTTCCATCTGCCCATAACTGCGGGCACGGCTTTCGAAAGATCAACCCCTGTAGGGGTGTCCCAACTTAGCCCATCACAAGCTCTCACGGTCAATGAAGGATATTCCTTCTCCCAAGACAATCCGATCAGGCTCGGCATCCCGGTTACAAGACATCCTCGACAATGGTAAAACAAGTCCAGCAAAGCCGCCCAAATGTGCCGACAAATCCCGATAGGAGCTGCATATATCTCGTTCTCAGGGCACACTCAGATGAGACTAGCTACGAGTAAAACCAACCCTAAAGTTTCCCCAAGGTGGCCCCGCAGGCAGCTCAGTTCGGACCAACACTTAGAGAAGCACTGGCCTCGGGGGGTTAAAATAAAGATGACCCTTGAGCCAGCCGACTCAAGAGAAAGAAAAGGCTAGGTGGCGAATGGTAAAACCAATGTTGGGCCATGCTGGAGGAGTTTTATTCCAGGCGAACTGTCAAGGGGTTCCCATTATAACCCAACCGTGTAAGGAACGCAAAATCCGGGAACATAACACTGATATGATGGAAACTAGGGTGGCAAGAGTGGAACAAAACGCTAGGCATAAGGCCGAGCCTTCCACCCTTTACCAAGTATATAGATGCATTAATTAAATAAGATATATTGTGATATCCCAACAAAATAACCATGTTCCAAACATGGAACAAGCTCCAATCTTCACCTGCAACTAACAACGCTATAAGAGGGGCTGAGCAAAGTGGTGACATTACCAAACAACGGTTTGCTAGGACAAGGTGGGTTAGAGGCTTGGATTAACAATATGGGAGGCATGATATAGCAAGTGGTAGGTATCGCAGCATAGGCATAGCAAAAGAGCGAGCATCTAGCAAGAAAAGATAGAAGTGATTTCGAGGGTATGGTCATCTTGCCTGAGATCCCGTAAGGAAGAAGAACGAGTCCATGAAAAAGAAAAACGGACGTAGACGGACGGGTCCTCACAAACGTGATGTTATCGGAACCAACCCGAAGAAGCAACACTGGAAAGAAGCACACAACATAGTAAACAACCAACACATGAACAAGGCATGATATGCGGGATGCGGTATGGGATGCATATGCATGATTTGGAAAGGAATGATTGAACCTAGTCTCAACATGGAAATCCAAGAGTTCCACTGGAAAGGGGAGGTGGTTTCGGTTAAAATCGATATAAAGATCACCGGAATCGGATGCACGGTTTGGAAATGGCAAGCAAAACAAATATGGCACCGGTCTGCGGTTAACAGCAAGTAGCCATCTAAATGCATCAAGGTAAATATGCTACAACACTCAAACATGGCAACAAAATACATGGCAGGGATCCCCTCATGATGCTTGACAAAAGATGAACACTGAGCTACGGCTAATTCACTCATTAGTAAGCTCAAACAAGCATGGCAAAAGAGAAAATGATAACATGTTTCAGACTTAGTGAAATTAACACAAGTCTGGAATTTATCATCAGGAAGCAATGTTTAGAGCATGATAACTATATGCTACAGGAACATATCATGGCAAAGCAAGGCATGGCAAGAAGCTACTCTAAGCACATAACAAAAGTCCCTTAGTGAGCTTGAGCCAAAAGGGATCAGAAAATACCTTTGCAAGCATGTGAACATAGCAAAAACATAAACAGATTCAGACTTGGTGAAAAACTGGAGCATGCAAAACAGACTAACAAGTTGGCATGTTTACGAGCTCGATGCACTCACTACGAGGCATTGCATGACAAACTGAGCATACACCCATCAATAAGACATGTGATAGAAGCTAGACATGGCAAGAACTACAACATAGCATGCACGGATCAACAACAATAAGCTTGGCAAAATCGCTAAACATGTTAACAATCTGCTAGGAACATTTTATAGCAAAAGTAGAGCTCGATTGACTCAAGATAGGGTGCTCCATAAATGCGAAAAAAAGACATGGATGGATAGAGCACCACAATATTAACAAAACATCCTTACTGATCATCCTCAGAAAAGGCACGGATCACTAGGAAACAACATGAACATATGGCATAAAAACAATATCAGGACAAGGACTTAGCGAAATTCCAAGTCCCTGAAATCAGCATCATTGAGTAAGCTACTTTGCATGCTTGTGCTAGTCACCACATAGATCATAAAAATACATGGCATACACCCCTGTAAAGATGGCATGGCATTCTACAGAACACATGTAGAGCTCAGGATCATAGCATGCACACATTAATCATGGCAAAAATGACAAAAGGCCATTTGCTGAAACAGATCTGAAATAATCATCACATAGCCCTCTTCCAACAGCATTTCGGGCATCAAGATGAGCTCAAATGAAAATGATGCAATGAGATGAAATGATATACTCGTCGAGACGAACATTTTGATATGCTACACGCACGAATGGGATCTACGATGATGAAGTTATGATGCGATGAAAAATGCAAAATAATACTGGGATCTGGGGACTTAGAGATATATACCCTCGCGAAAAAAATATCGGGCCGGAGGGAGTGGAGCTGGGAGACTGGGCCGGCTTGGCGCTGCGCTGGGCCACGGAGCTGGGCCGGCCCATGCGGTGGGTCAACGGGGCGAGGCAGGGCTCCTCCCGCTCGACCCCGAGCACAGCCATGGCGGCGGCGGCGGCGGCGGCGTAGCAGAACTCCGGCGACGGAGCGAGGCGGCGGTGAGGCATGGGACGATGAGGGAGGCCGGGAATGGGAGCGGTGGAGGGCGCAGAGTGCAGATCCGGGCTTGACTCCTCCGGATCCGGCCTCGGAGGTGGTCGGCGGCGAAGAACGGCGAGCCGGGGAGGTTCGGCGGTAAGGAGTAGGAGGTGGCGGCGCCGGCGATGGTTGGTGGCGACGGGGCGGCGTTGCGGCGCACCAGGCGGCGACAACGCGGGAGCGCAGGCGGCGGGGCAGGCGCGGGCTTCCTCCATGGGTGGCGGCGGCGAGCGGTTGGGCCGCGCGGGCCTCAGATGGGCTCGGCGGGCCCGCGGCGAAGTGGGGCGCTGGGGAGACACATGGCGGCGCGCTAGAGGAGGAGGGAGGCAGCAGAGCTGATGTGTCGCCTCGCCATTGGCCGGGCGACGTGGCGGCGGGGTGGACGCGTCCACCGGTGAGCGGACATGTCCGGCGGCGCGAAGGGAGTTGGATCTAGGGTTTCATCTACGCGAGAATTTCGGAGGAGAGCACATATATATAGGTAGAGGGAGCTAGGAGAGTCCAAATGAGGTGCGTTTTTCGGCCACGCGATCGTGATCGAATGACCGAGATGATAGAGGGGGTTTAAGTGGGTTTTGGGCCACTTTGGAGGGGTGTTGGGCTGCAACACACATGAGGCCTTTACGGTCCCTTAGTTAACCGTTGGAGTATCAAACGAAGTCCAAATGGCACGAAACTTGACAGGCGGTCTACTGATAGTAAAGCAAGGCCGAAAGACAAGTCTCGGTCCAACCCGAAAACGTTTAACACCCGCACATGAAAAGAGGTAGAAAGGGACACCGGATGACATAGGAGCACCGGATTGCAAAATGGACAATGGGGAAAATGCTCGGATGCATGAGACGAACACGTATGCAAATGAAATGCACAAGATGACATGATATGAGATGCATGACATGCAAGCAATGACATGGCAACAACAGCGAATAACCGGAAGACACCTGGCACATCGGTCTCGGGCGTTACAAAAGAGATCCTCCGCCTTCTTGACTTGGAGGCCACACCACAGCTTCATAGATCTCCTGTCACTATACGGCTCCATCAGTTCGACCCATACTCAATGGGTCATCGCCCCGAGGACCCCTTAGTCCGACTCCCTCAGTAGCCCCCGAATTTGCCTCCAATGCCGGGGATTATCCTCTGGAATCTTCAGATCGTTGGCTTGCGAGACGAGTTCTTCTATTCCACTATTCGGTTGGCAGCTAGGTTACTTTCATTGAATCCTATCCGGAACCTGGACTAAGCGCTTCAGGCCCGGATAGGTATAGGACTCCGGGCTTTGAAGACATCTCGATACCAAGGTGGGACCATCAGAGTTTTTATGCCAAACCTCGGGGCAAGAGTGTCGTGCACCTTTTTAAAAGGCGTGCGGCCCAATGTCGAGTTTTCACGAGCACATTCTTCCAGCTTCAAGGTAAGACACCCATTTATAGATCCAAAGATGCGGGGGCAATTTACTTCCCCCCCTTCTCACAAGGCACAATACCGAAGAAATTCCCCAGCGCCATGGCTGACCTCCCAGATTCATCCTCACGCCCGCACGACCCACTCCCAGGTGATTGGTCGAGTTGTTCAGTATCACACCTTCATTTGTGGTGTTTGCAGATGCAATGCTTCCCCCCGCCCTAGCAGATCTGGTTCTCGTCCGTGTCGGTCTCATCTCCATCGATGGTTGCGCTCTTGCAGAGAACTCCCCCGCTCCAAGCAAGGAGGAGAGGGTATGCCTTGTGCCCTTCCTTCTAAGAGGTTTGGGCTTCCCCATTCACCCCTTTTACAGGGTTTGTTGGAGTTCTACAGGATCCAGCTCCACAACCTCACCCCGGGGTCCATATTGCACATCTCTAGATTTGTAGCCCTGTGCGAGATATTCCTGAGTTGCGAGGCCCACTTTGACTTGTGGAGGAAGTATTTCTGTCTTGTCCCTCGCCTCCGGGAGGGATCCATATTCGAGGTGGGCGGCGCCAAAGTATGGCGGATGGCCGGGAGAGGGTACCTGATTGGGACCCCACAGAAAGATCCCCAAGGATGGACTTCGGAGTGGTTTTGTATCGAAGACGTTCCCCTTACCGATCCAATTCGGCAAGGGTTGCCCGAATACTCAAACGGCCCGCCTATAAAACAGTTCAACTAGCGGCCCAGAGGCCCTTCCCAATAGGATAGTGAAGAGGTGCGGGCGATGGCGGCCAAGGTCATGTTGCTAGCTAGCAGTAAGCTAACCATAATTGAAGTAATGGCCATCGCTATTACCCTATGTGTGCAACCCTTGCAGCAAAGGGGCCATCCCTTATGGTGCTATAGCGGGACCAACGACGTAACTCACTACCAGCGACAAGGGCCAGACAATAAGGTGGCCCTAGCCTAGATATTGGTCGAGCTCTTCAACGGATAGGAGGCGGATTTTGCTTGAATGAATATCCGGGAAGGTTGCTCCGGATACAATCTGGTGGACTAGGAAAGCCACGATCCGCTGCCTTGAGCTCACAGTTTATGCCCGAACTCTAACTGGTTGCATTCGAACAGGGTTGGAGGCGTCAGGTCATGTCCATTAATTGCCCTCCTCCTCAACCGGAGGATCATTCCCGTGACGGATATTCGGGGTATCATGACGACCTAGAGACGTCGATTGATTTTGAAGACGGGGTGTTCTATCAAGAAAGTCTCGACGGCGTCAAGGTTGCTATGACAGCCGATCACCCCGGGGTTCTTCCTTCTTCCATAGTAAGTGAAAAGAAGATCCCCTCCCGAATAGGGCACTCATCTCGTGCTATTCCCCATGTGCTGACTTCTGCTACCAAGGGACGCCGCGTTACGTGTAAGACCGCCAACTTCGGCTCCTAATGGGAGATCAAAACGGAAAGCCTTCGCTAAAGCGGGAGCACCTGCCCCTTGGCCCAGAGGTAACGTCTTTAGGAATTGCAGTGAGGGTTGCTTTTAGCACTCCTTTATTGAAGCTTGCTCGATTTTGCAGAAGGCGTATGCCTCCACACCCATCCGAAGACTCCCCAATGCGCCGAATCGCAGCTCCTGTCCCAAGTCTTCGGCACAAGCCAGAGTCTCCTCCGAACATGTGGCGGCCGGCGCGCCTCCGGCGGACCCCGATGATGTTTCGGTCACCAACTCCGAAGTCGAGAGCGTAATGAATAATCACCGCCGGAGGGAGACTTTACATCATAGTGCCTTTGTTGTGCAGGAATTTAGTGCTTTTAATTCAGTGGATGCGTACCTTGGAGCGGCCCAGACAGGTCTTGAAGGGATCACCGGTCTTTTGCCGCCAAGGTGCAGGTATATAGCTTGAAAGAAGATCGTGTTCCCTAACCACCTAGCCCCCAAGCCTTAATTTGGGCAGGACGGCTGAGTTAAGGGTGTCTAATGATATTATTTTGTAGGCCGCAAGAGAGCAGAACAAAAAGTTGTCCGAGGACCTCGAAGTAAGTTGAACACAGTTGGTCGAGACCAAGGCCGAACTGGATGCGACTCAAAAAGCCAGCAGCGAATTGTCCGGTAAGTAGAAAAGACTATTTGATTGGTATACATTGTATTCGATGCATTAACACCATGTTCTCCGGGGCTATAAGCGAGTTGTGGAGGAAGATGGAAGCTGGTAAATGGGTGCTGACGCGAAGTTAGGAGGAGAAAAATGAGCTCAAGGCAGAGGATCAACAGAAAGCCGAGGAAATTAAGAGTTTGAAAACTCAGCTGGCCCAAGCTCTAGAGGAAAACCAAAAGCTATAATGTGGCATATTTGGTAAGCGTTGATCATACCGTGTTGTTGGCAAGTATCGTTGATGTGTTAATGACGATGTGCAACACCTGCTTGCTAGGTCTCCTGACTGGGCGGCCCGAGGAAGAGGAAAGCACTTATGATATGAACCTTTTAAAGGAGGTGTTGAACACTTATGAAAGGGCCCGAAAAGCCATGAAGAGCATGGTGAAGGCGTTATGGCCGTCAGATGTGCCGCCAGAAAATATGGCCGAACTAGCAAGTCGCTTTAAAGGAGCTCAGCGAAGGTTTGAATTATGGAAGATCTAGGCCTGTCAAGAAGGAGCGCACGAGGCGTGGGCTATGGTAAAGACCCGCTTCACCAAGCTAGACCCAGTGCATATGGCTCGGGTTGGTCCCGTGGGCCCTAACAGCTAAGAGATACCACTGAGCTTGGTGTATGATGACGTGATGCCAGCCGCTCGCTATTCTCAAAAGGATTGTGCTTTAGAGCAATTGATAGACAATGTCGAGAGGGAGTAATTTTGTCAATTCTATGTATCTATGTACTTTCCGTTGACCGTGCCCGATCCACGTTCTTGTTTTAAAGAATGTTGTCTTAATCAGCCATCGGCTTCTACCTCCCCGATCAGAGATCGGGAAGTGTTCCATACTATGTGCCATGGGAAACAGGGAAACACTTTGGGAACCAGGCAATCCGGCCATCTGGCTTGAATAAACGAAACATGTGTGGAGAGCTATGTTATATTACTGTTTAACGTAAGAAACATCTTCCGATGAAAATAGTTCCTCCAAGGGTTCCTTTTGTCGGGTAAAATTATAGTCCATGACTCCCTCAAAAACCCCAAAAGATTTCTCATTTGTTCTTTTGCTTGTTGGGAGTTCTCCTGTGTAAATAGTTTTTCCACATTTTTTTCCTTTGTTAGTTTGGTTTCTTTAGAAAAACTAAAAACTATAAAAATATTTCAGTGTGTTTCTCTGAAATTATTTTCTTTTCTTTGAGTCGTCGCAAGGAGAAGACTATGCTAGAATTGTTAAGTGGCTCTCATATGCATTATTGTTGATCTCGCGAAGAGCCAATGTTACCTTGTCTTCTCCTTTGAATAAATTGTTTGCAGATTCCATCTTTCCACGACACACTTGCAATATTATTATTTTCACATCATTTGGTCATGCAAGTGAAAGGCAATAATGTCGATGATTTGATCAAGTGATTGTGGTGAAGGAAAGTTGGTATGAACTCTTCTTGTTTTCCGTTTTTGTAAATATGTTTAACTCAGTCGATCTTGATTCAGCATATTACGAGTAAACATGTTTGTGGTGACAATTAGAGATTATAGTTGCTCATGCCATGCTTGAATAGCTAGGAGTGGATAATGATTTATCTTGTGTGTCAACATGCATTAAAATGGTTGTGATGAAGGATGTTAGTATGGTATCCTCCTCTGAATAATTCAAGTGGCTTGAGTTGGCACGTGTTCACACATGTAGTTGAATCTTTATATTCAGGGTGTTTATATCCTACTCATGCTTGTATTCAATGTTAATTATTCGCAATGCATGATTATGACCGTTCTCGCTCTCTAGTTGGTCGCCTCTCAATCTATTTGCTAGCCTTCGCATGTACTAAACGAAAATACTGCTTGTGCATACAAAATCTTTAAACTCAAAGTTGTTCCATATGAGTCCACCATATCTACCTATATGCGGTATTACTCTACCATTCCAAGTAAATTTGCATGTGCCACCTCTAATCATTCAAATAAACATCAGCTTTGTGTGCCCATACCGCTCATGGAGCAACGGGGGATGGTCAGTATCTTCAATGCTAAGCGGATTATTCTCACGATGGGTGTTTATTCACTTGTCATTGCATGAGAGAGGCTGGTAATTGGGATGCCCAGTCCTATAATTAAAATAAAGAAAAAATATAATGAAACAAACTCCCCCGGAAAGTTGATTGCATGTAGGGCACCCAAGGATTCTGCTAGCCATGGCTTGTGTTTGTATGGTTGAGGAGGAGTAAACTTTACCTTTTCGCTTGGGAACCACCGATAATGTGTTTAGCATGGAAGATATTGAAAATCCTTTTGCCATGACATTTACAAGAAAAGCACACCTCTAAATATGTATTCATCTCTATTTTAAGCTTCAAGCTCTGTCACCTCTGCAAATCTATGCTTCCCTCTGAGAAGGGCCTATCTATTTACTTTTATGTTATTTACTTTTATTGTTGAGTTATCAACTTCTTATTTTAAGCATCAATCCTAAGAGCGCTATTGTCATTTTTGTGCATTGAGTCTAGTTAATATTGGATGTGACCATGACTGGATCTCTTCTCCCCTAAATTACAATGTTTAGTCATGGCTTGAACTTTGAAGGTGCTTTGTGATGACCCATAAGTATAGGGGGTCAATCGTAGTCCTTTCGATAAGTAAGAGTGTTGAACCCAATGAGGAGCAGAAGGAAATGACAAGCGGTTTTCAACAAGGTATTCTCTGCAAGCATTGAAATTATCGGTAACAGATAGTTTGATAGCAAGGTAATTCGTAACGAGCAACAAGTGGCAATGGTAACAAAGGTGCAGCACGGTGGCCCAATCCTTTTTATAGCAAAGGACAAGCCGGAACGGTCTCTTATAATAAGCAAAGCGTTCTTGAGGGCATGCAGGAATTATAATCTAGTTATTTCCATCAAGTTTATTTGATTCACGTTCGCTACTTTGATAATTTGATATGTGGGTGGACCGGTGCTTAGGTGTTGTTCTTACTTGAATAAGCCTCTTGATGACCCACAAGTATAGGGGATCTATCGTAGTCCTTTCGATAAGTAATAGTGTCGAACCCAACGAGGAGCAGAAGGAAATGATAAGCGGTTTTCAGCAAGGTATTCTCTGCAAGCACTGAAATAATAGGTAATGGATAGTTTTGTGATAGGATAATTTGTAATGAGTAACAAGTAACAAAAGTAAATAAAGTGTAGCAAGGTGGCCCAATCCTTTTTGTAGCAAAGGACAAGCCTGGACAAACTCTTATATGATGTAAAGCGCTCCCGAGGACACATGGGAATATCATCAAGCTAGTTTTCATCACGTTCATATGATTCGCGTTTGGTACTTTAATAATTTGGTATGTGGGTGGACCGGTGCTTGGGTACTGTCCTTACTTGGACAAGCATCCCAGTTATGATTAACCTCTATTGCAAGCATCCGCAACTACAACAAAAGTATTAAGGTAAACCTAACCATATGCTTGGGTACTGTCCTTACTTGGACAAGCATCCCACTTATGATTAACCTCTATTGCAAGCATATGCAACTACAACCAAAGTATTAAGGTAAACCTAACCATAGCATGAAACATACGGATCCAAATCAGCCCCTTATGAAGCAACGCATAAACTAGGGTTTAAGCTTCTGTCACTCTAGCAACCCATCATCTACTTATTACTTCCCAATGCCTTCCTCTAGGCCCAAATAATGGTGAAGTGTCATGTGGTCGACGTTCACATAACACCACTAGAGGAGAGACAACATACATCTCATCAAAATATCGAACGAATACCAAATTCACATGACTACTAATAGCAAGACTTCTCCCATGTCCTCAGGAACAAACGTAACTACTCACAAAGCATATTCATGTTCATAATCACAGGGGCATTAATATGCATATAGGATCTGAACTTATGATCTTCCACCAATTAAATCAACTAGCATCAACTACAAGGAGTAATTAACACTACTAGCAACCCACAGGTACCAATCCCGGGCTTAGAGACAAGAATTGGATACAAGAGATGAACTAGGGTTTTGAGAGGAGATGGTGCTGGTGAAGATGTTGATGGAGATTGCCCTCTCCCTATGAGAGGAGCGTTGGTGATGACGATGGCGATGATTTCCCCCTCCCGGAGGGAAGTTTCCCCAGCAGAACAGCTCCGCCAAAGCCCTAGATTGGTTCCGCCAAGGTTCCGCCTCGTGGCGGCGGAGTCTCGTCCGGAAAGATGGCTTATGATTTTTTTCTCATCGAAAGACTCCATATAGCAGAAGGTGGCCATCGGAGGGCCACCAGGGGGCCCACGAGGTAGGGGGGCGCGCCCCCCACCCTTGTGGGCAGGGTGTGGCCCCCCTGGTGAACTTCTTGTGCTCAGTATTTTTTATATATTCTGAAGACGTCTTCCGTGAAGTTTTAGAACTTTTGGAGCTGTGCAGAATAGGTCTCTAATATTTGCTCCTTTTCCAGCCCAGAATCCCAGCTGCCGGCATTCTCCCTCTTTATGTAAACCTTGTAAAATAAGAGAGAATAGGCATAAGTATTGTGACATAATGTGTAATAACAGCCCACAATGCAATAAATATCGATATAAAAGCATGATGCAAAATGGACGTATCAACTCCCCCAAGCTTAGACCTCGCTTGTCCTCAAGTGAAAGCCAAAATCGAAAAATATGTCCACATGTTTAGAGATAGAGGTGTCGATAAAAATAAATACGGACATGAGGGCATCATGATCATTCTTAGAACAGCAACTTATATAATTCTTGTCATATGATCTCTTATGCTAGAGTAACAATTCAATCACAATGTCAAGTATGAATCATAAACTTCATTGAAAACTAACAAACTATAATCTCAGTCATTGAAGCAATTACAATTTATCATAACATAGGAAAGAGTCAATATAAGAGCTTTTCAGCAAGTCGACATAATCAACTATCATTTAGTCTTTCACCATTGCTAACACTCACACAATACTTATGGGTATGGAATTTTGATCGGACACAGAGAAAGATAGGGGCTTGTAGTTTTGCCTCCCAACGTTTTACCTCAAGGGTAATGTCAACAATAATAGTTCATGAAAACTCACATCCAATTAGCCGTATATACCAGGATCCTTCCAACATGTTGTGCTTGCCAAAAGATAAAATGTAAAAAGGAAGGGTGAAGATCACCATGACTCTTATGTAAGGTAGGAGATAAAGGTAAAAGATAGGCCCTTCGAAGAGGGAAGCAGAGGTTTTCATGCGCTTTTATGGTTGGATGCACAAAATCTTAATGCGAAAGAACGTCACTTTATATTGCCACTTGTGATATGGACCTTTATTATGCAGTCTGTCGCGTTTATTTCTTCCATATCACACGATCGTATAAAGCTTATTTCCTCCACACCAATCAATCGTACATATTTACAGAGCAATTTTTATTCCTTGCACCATTGACAACTTACTTGAAGGATCTTACTCAATCCATAGGTAGATATGGTGGACTCTCATGGCAAAACTGGTTTAAGGGTGTTTGGAAGCACAAGTAGTATCTCTACTTGGTGCAAAGGATTTGGCTAGGATGAGGGGGAAAGGCAAGCTCAATCATGTTGGATGATCCAAGACAATATAATTTATCTCATATGTAAGAAAACATAACCCATTACGTTGTCTTCCTTGTCCAACGTCAACTCTTTAGCATGTCATATTTTAATGAGTGCTCACAATCATAAAAGATGTCCAAGATAGTATATTTATATGTGAATACCTCTCTTTCTTTATTACTTCCTATTAATTGCAACAATGACCAAAACTATGTTTGTCAACTCTCAACAACTTTTATTCATCATACTTTTTTCTATGTGAGCTCATTACTCTCCATAAGATCCATATGATCTCTTTGTTTCTTTTTATTTCTTTCTCTTTTCTTTTATTCACTTAGGATCATGGCAAAATAATCAAGCCCTTGACTCAACACTAATCTTTATTATATATAGCTCACGGACTCAATTACATAGAAGGATCATAAAGCAAAACTCACAACTAGATCATACTAAGAACTTTTATTCTACTAGATCAAATATTATCAAAAGGATAGAACTAAGAAAAATGGTAAAGATAAAAGTGATGGTGATACGATACCGGGGCACTCCCCCAAGCTTGGCAGTTGCCAAGGGGAGTGCCCATACCCATGTGATTATGTCTCCTTTGTTGGTGAAGAAGTTGATGGTGATGATGGATAGTCGCACATCGAGCGTAGGAGGTCTTCTAACTTGCGGATAATGCCTTTGAGTGCGATGATATGCTCCTTCAACAAAATATTTTCACGCGTGAGATACTTATTTTGTATACGAGCTAACTCGATCATCTTGAAAGCTTTGATCTCAGTTGGGGTAAGAAGATTGTGATCAAGTTGAAGGATGTCTTCTGTTGCCAGAACTTGGTCCTCTGTGGCCTTCTTGATCCCTTCATCGTTGTTGCTCTCCATAGGTTCTTCTCTCTTCAGCTCTATCTTCATTAGCCAAGCATCGTTGCCCTCATAGTTGGAGGAGGAAGGAGACGACATAATGCCTGGCCTTGATAACCCTGACAGAAAATAGCTCAAAACAAAGACATGAGATATTTGCGTGATACGGAGGTCAAAACCTTCGGGGTGTTATATAATGAATTTTTACCGACCAAAATATGTGTCGTGTACGAAAATGGAGTCCGGAGAGCACACGAGGTGCCCACGAGGTAGGGGCGCGCGCCCTCCACCCTCGTGGGGCCCTCGTGTCCTTCCCGGACTGCTTCTTATTTTTCTATTTTTCTAAATATTCCAAAACGGAGAAATATTGCCATTAGAACTGTTTTGGAGTCGCTTTACTTATCGTACCGCATACCTATTCCTTTTCGGAGTCTGAAACATTCCGGAAAGTGTCCCTTATGTATTCCTCCGGGGTTATGGTTTCAATAACATTGGCTTCAGCATTTATAGGATTACCTGAGATATAATGTTTAATTCTTTGACCGTTCACCACCTTCGGATTTATGCCTTCAAAGTTGTTGATTTTTATGGCACCGGAACGATAGACCTCCTCGATAACGTAAGGACTTTCCCATTTAGAAAGAAGTTTTCCTGCAAAAAATCTTAAACGAGAGATGTATAATAATACATAATCACCTACATTAAACTCACGCTTTTGTATCCTTTTGTCATGCCATCGTTTAACTTTTTCTTTAAATAATTTGGCATTCTCATAGGCTTGGGTTCTCCATTCATCAAGTGAGCTAATGTCAAATAACCTCTTCTCACCGGCAAGTTTGAAATCATAGTTGAGCTCTTTAATAGCCCAATAGGCCTTGTGTTCTAGTTCGAGAGGTAAGCGACATGCTTTTCCATAGACCATTTTATACAGAGACATACCCATAGGACTTTTATATGCAGTTCTATAGGCCCATAATGCATCATCAAGTTTCTTGGACCAATTTTTTCTAGATCTATTGACAGTCTTTTGCAAAATTAATTTCAGTTCTCTATTACTAAATTCTACTTGACCACTAGTCTGTGGGTGATAAGGAGATGCAATTCCATGATTAACATCATATTTAGCAAGCATTTTACGGAAAGCACCATGAATAAAATGTGAACCACCATCAGTCATTAAATATCTAGGGACTCCAAACCTCGGAAAAATAACTTCTTTAAGCATTTTAATAGAAGTGTTATGATCAACACTACTAGTTGGAATAGCTTCTACCCACTTAGCAATGTAATCACCATCAACTAAAATATGTGTATATCCATTAGAGGCAGGAAAAGGTCCCATATAATCAAAGCCCCAAACATCAAATGGTTCAATAACAAGTGAATAATTCATAGGCATTTCTTGACATCTACTAATATTACCAATTGTTTGACATTCATCACAAGATAAGACAAACTTACGGGCATCCTTGAAGAGAGTAGGCCAATAAAAACCAGATTGCAATACCTTATGTGCAGTTCTATCTCCAGCGTGGTGTCCTCCATAAGCTTCGGAGTGACACTTGCGTAGGATCTGTTCCTGTTCATGCTCAGGTACACAATGTCTAATAACACCATCTACTCCTTCTTTATAAAGATGTGGGTCATCCCAAAAGTAATGTCTCAAATCATAGAAGAACTTTTTCTTTTGCTGGTATGTGAAACTAGGTGGTATAAATTTAGCAACAATATAATTAGCATAATCAACATACCATGGAGTAGTATGAGAAGCATTTATGACATTTAATTGTTCATCAAGAAAGCTATCATCAATAGGTAGTGGGTCATCAAGAACATTTTCTAACCTAGACAAGTTGTCTGCAACGGGGTTCTCAGCTCCCTTTCTATCAATGATATGCAAATCAAATTCTTGTAGCAAGAGAACTCATCTAAGTCTAGGTTTAGCATCTTTCTTTTCCATAAGATCTTTAATAGCAGCATCAGTGTGAATAGTTACTTTAGAATCAACAATATAAGGTCTGAACTTATCACAAGCAAATACAACTGCTAAGAATTCTTTTTCAATAGTAGCATAATTTCTCTCAGCATTGTCTGGAGTTTTACTAGCATATTGAATAACATTTAATTTCTTATCAACTCTTTGCCCTAGAACAGCACCTACAACATAATCACTAGCATCACACATAATTTCAAAGGGTAAATTCCAATTAGGTGGCTGAACAATAGGTGTAGAGATTAATGCTTTCTTAAGTATTTCAAATGCTTCTACACAATCATCATCAAAACAAATGGTATATCTTTTTGTAATAAATTAGTCAGAGGCCGAGAAATTTTGGAGAAGTCCTTAATGAACCTCCTATAAAACCCGGCATGACCAAGGAAACTTCTTATACCTTTGATGTCCTTGGGACATGGCATCTTTTCAATAGAATCAACCTTAGCTTTATCAACTTCAATACCTCTTTCAGAAACTTTATGCCCCAAGACAATACCTTCATTAACCATAAAGTGGCACTTTTCCCAATTCAAGACAAGATTAGTTACTTCACATCTCTGCAGAACTCGATCAAGGTTGCTCAAGCAATCATCAAAAGAGGATCCATAGACGGAAAAATCGTCCATGAAAACCTCACAAATCTTTTCACAAAAGTCAGAGAATATAGCCATCATGCATCTTTGAAAGGTAGCAGGTGCATTACATAAACCAAAAGGCATACGTCTATAAGCAAAAGTACCAAAAGGGCAAGTAAAAGTAGTCTTTGATTGATCATTGGCTGACACAGGTATTTGAGAGAAACCAGAATAACCATCTAGAAAGCAAAAATGTGTATGTTTGGATAATCTTTCTAGCATTTGATCGATAAAAGGTAAGGGGTAATGATCCTTTTTAGTAGCTTTATTTAATTTGCATAAATCAATTACCATCCTATAACCTGTAATAATTCTTTGCGGGATCAACTCATCTTTATCATTAGGAACGACAGTAATAGCTCCCTTCTTAGGGACAGAATGGACAGGACTTACCCACTGACTATCAGCAACAGGATAAATATACATGCCTCAAGAAGCTTTAGTATTTCCTTTCTTACCACTTCCTTCATCTTGGGATTCAGCCGTCGTTGATGATCACGAACTGGTTTGGCATCTTCCTCCAAATTTATTTTGTGTTGACACAGAGTGGGACTAATGCCCTTAAGATCATCAAGAGTATATCCAATAGCAGCATGGTGCTTCTTCAGAGTTTTCAATAATCTCTCTTCTTCATGCTCTGAAAGGTTAGCGCTAATAATAATAGGATATATTGTTTTCTCATCAAGATAAGCATATTTAAGAGTATCAGGTAACGGTTTAAGCTCAGATACGGGATCACCCTTGGGTGGAGGAGGATCCCCTAGGATTTCAACAGGCAAATTGTGTTTCAGGATGGGTTCCTATTTAAAGAATACTTCATCTATTTCCCTTCTTTCATTCATAAACATATCATTTTCATGGTCTAGCAAATATTGTTCTAAAGGATCACTAGGAGGTACGGCAATAGAAGAAATACCAATAATTTCATTTTTACTAGGTAATTCCTCTTCATGGTGTTGTCTACGAAATTTAGAGAAATTAAATTCATGAGACATATCACCTAAACCAATAGTAACAACATCCTTTTTGCAATCTATCTTAGCATTAACAGTGTTCAAGAAGGGTCTACCAAATATAATGGAACAAAAGCTATCTTGTGGGGAACCAAGAACAAGAAAATCAGCAGGATATTTAGTTTTCCCACACAAGACTTCAACATCTCTAACAATTCCGATTGGCGAAATAGTATCCCTATTGGCAAGTTTAATTGTGACATCAATATCTTCTATATCAGCAGGTGCAATATCATGCATAATTTCTTTGTATAAGTCAAAAGGTATTGCACTAGCACTAGCACCCATATCACATAAGCCATGATAACAATGATCTCCTATTTTAACAGAAATAACAGGCATGCCTACCAAAGATCTAGGTTTATCTTTAGCACAAGGTTTAGCAATTCTAGCAGTCTCATCACGGAAATGAATAACATGCCCATCAATATTATTAGACAAGAGATCTTTAACAATAGCAATATTAGGTTAAACTTTAATTTGCTCAGCAGGTGTATAAGTTCTAATGTTGCTTTTACGAACCACAGTTGAAGCATTAACATGATCCTTTATCCTAACAAGAAAAGGTGGTTTCTCAACATAAGCAGTAGGAACAATAGGATCATTATAAGTGATAATCTTTTCTTCAACTTTAATAGGTGCTGAAAGAACATGCGGTGCCCCCATGTTTGGTTTTGGTAATTGATGACAATCTCTATGGACTAATGGTTTCCTTGAGTTATATTTGAAGGTTTTGTCCATAGGCTTTTCTTGGAGTACATGTGTTGGTTTCAAGGAGAGTTTGTGTCGACCAAGGTGCTATTCAAGGAATTATCCAAAGATTGGTCATTTGAGAGTTGAGCTTATTGCAAGCATGTCTTGAAGAAGAAGATTGTGTGATCATTCATGTTTACCTTCAAGACATCATCCAAACGAACAGAGTTGGATAGATTCAAGGTTGATCAAGACTAAGTCAAGAGTGAATCAAGTTGATCAACTCACAAAGAGTAGAAGATGTACCGAGAGGGATCAAGTGATCCCATGGTATGGTAAGCATTGTTCATTGCACTTTGTGTACTAACCCATGGTCTATGTGAGAGTCTATGTGGGATTAGGTACGTGTCCATGGGATTGCGTCAAGAGGATGATATCATACAACCCATGGGAAGGATGACATCAAGTGGTGATCGTCATCAAGATTGCCGTGTGCAATTTCAAGTGGATAATCACGAAGAGATCAAGTGCTTGAAGCTTGCCATCCATTGTGGTGTCAATGGACTTGTGAAGATGTGCCGAAGAGTGGCTCACCCATAGTGGAGTATGGGGGAGCAATCATCTAGTCTTCATCGACCCAACGCAATCAAGAAAGGTGGCCCATCTTGAGGAGGACAAGATCGTAATCATCTAACTCAAGTGGATCATGTGCAAGGCAAAGGTTTGCCCTTGATAGGTTTTCTATTTTACCGGTCTCATGGTGGTAGTTGGGAGACCGGGTTATCGGATCGATAGTCGTACTATCAAGGGGGGCTCTCAAGTGAGTAGCTTGATCGTATCGTTCATCGAGAGCTCAAACCATTGCATCCTTGCATCATGTTTCTTGGTTCTTGTTTGGTTCTCTTTGTGAGTCTTAGAGCTTATGGTCATCTTGATGACAAGCTTGAGTTCATCGAAAACGGAGTTCGCATGCGTCTTCTATGATGTTTTCGGTGTTGTAGGTTTTACCGGTCTTATCCTAGGAAGGGTCCTCATCATTTTCTTATGGGCCTTTTATAATTTGCTTCTTATTGATATTTCTTTCAAGATTGTGTTAGCCCTTGTCGCTAGCTTTCCAACAAACTTGGTTTCATCGAAAACGGAGTTCGCATGCGTCTTCTATGATGTTTTCGGTGTTGTAGGTTTTACCGGTCTTATCCGAGGAAGGGTCCTCACCATTTTCTTATGGGCCTTTTATAATTTGCTTCTTATTGATATTTATTTCAAGATTGTGTTAGCCCTTGTCGCTAGCTTTCCAACAAACTTGGTTTCATCGAATTCGGAGTCCGTTTGCAAAAGTTGTGGCAGTTTTGGTGTTCTGAAAAAGCTGCAGCGGTACTACCGCGAATTGGAGCGGATGTAATTTTTTACTACCGCTCTAGAGCAGTACTACTGCGGCTCCTACAGCGGTAGTACCGCTCCGAACCAAAAACTCGTCCCAAGTCTTGCGGTGGTAGGCCCGGGTGTATTTTTTTAGTACCGCTCGCAAGCAGTAGTACCGCTACCATTTGCGGTAGTACCGTGAGGTCGAGCGGTAGTACCGTGAGGACGAGCGGTAGTACCGCTCCGGCGGTTCTTCTGGCCTTTTGCCTCCTCGCTGTTGTTTTTCAAAGGGGTACTTCCGCCCTAGCGGTAGTACCGCTCCTTGGAGCGGTAGTACCGCTCTGTGCGGGATGTGATCATAACGGTTGGATTTTTCCCCACCTATAAAAGGGGGTCTTCTTCCCCAATGAACCCAATCCTTTTAGCTCGTGTTCTTCCCCCATTGTTGACCTTCTTCGAGCTTGCTAACTCTCAATCCCTCCAATGATTCTTGCTAGTTCTTGAGGGAAAAGAGAGAGGAGATCTAGATCCACGTTTCCACCAATCACTTTCTCCTCTAAGTGAGGGGAACCCCTTGGATCTAGATCTTGGAGTTCTTCGTGTTCTTCTTTCGTTCTTCCTCTAATTTTCCTCCCTAGCATTAGTTGCTTTGGTGAGATTTGGGAGAGAAGGACTTGGGCACTCCGTGTGCCCTTGCCATTGCATTTGGTGCATCGGTTTGAGTTCTCCATGGTGATACGTGGAAGTGAAGTTTGAGAAGCTTATTACTCTTGGGTGTTTGGGCACCCTAGAGCTTGTTCCTCTTGGGTGCCTTGGCGCCCTAGACAGTTGGTGGTGTTCAGAGCTCAATCATTGTGGTGTAAAGCTCCGGGCAAGCGGCGGGGTCTCCAACTAGGTTGTGGAGATCGCCCCGAGCAATTTGACGGGTACCGGTGACCGCCCCCAAGGGTTGCCAAAGTGTACGGGTTCGATGACCGCCCCCAAGGATTGCCATTTGTACGGGTTCGGTGACCGCCCTCAAGGGTCCCTTAGTGGAATCACGACATCTTGCATTATGCGAGGGCGTGAGGAGATTACGGTGGCCCTAGTGGCTTCTTGGGGAGCATTGTGCCTCGACACCGCTCCAAACGGAGATTAGCATCCACAAGGGTGTGAACTTCGGGATACATCATCGTCTCCGCGTGCCTCGGTTATCTCTTACCCGACCCCTTTACTTATGCACTTTACTTTGTGATAGCCATATTGTTTCTTGTCATATATCTTGCTATCACATAGTTGCTTATCTTGCTTAGCACAAGTTGTTGGTGCACATAGGTGAGCCTAGTTGTTTTAGGTTTTGTCCTTGACAAATTAACCGCTAGGTTTATTCCGCATTTGTTCAAGCCTAAACCGTAATTATTTTAAAACACCTATTCACCCCCCCCTCTAGGCGACATCCACGATCTTTCAATTGGTATCAGAGCCTTGTCTCTCTTTATTAGGCTTTACCGCCTAGAGAGTTAAGATGTCGACTAGGGGTTTAGGATTCTCTGACACTCTTAGTTTCGATGGCACAAATTTTGATGTTTGGTTTATTCGCATGCTTAATCTCTTTAGGGTCATGGACCCAAATTTAGAGCGAATTGTAGATATGGGATTTTCTCCTCCAAAGGATCCCCAAAGATTATCTTTAGAGGATGAGAAAAACTCTTATCTCAATGCTCAAGCTTCTAATGTGCTTTTCGATGCGTTGAGCAATGTAGTTATATTTCAACTCATGCCATTCCGGGATGCTCATGAGTTGTGGACGAAGCTTCAAGATAAATATGGTGTGTCCAAGATTTGTGGGGATGATTGTTCTCCCTCCACCTTTGGTTGTATAGTCTTCTCAACTTCTTCTACTTCACCTACATGTGGTTTTCCACAAGGTAATGATATGGTGAGTAGTGTTGGTCATTGCAATGATGATAGTATGCTTATTGTGGATGATCCTTCATCACTATCTTATTGCGATGATCCTTCTTTGGGCTTTAACACTTTGAGCACTCCAAATGTTTCACATGCTTGTGTTGATAGTCCTTGCATATCATGTAGAAATTGCTTGACTAAATCTCATGATGGTATGTGTACTATGTCTTGTTGCCATGATAAAAATACATATATTTCCTCGAATTGTTGTGCTAACAATGTAGAGGAAACCCAACACTCCATGGAACAAGATGTGGTGTTTAATGGTGCCCCAAGGGATCCTACATCATCATCTACTGCTTTTTGCCTTATGGCTAAGGCGTCAAAGGTATCTCCTACTTTGTACTCCAATATGTCTCTTGATGATGATGTTGATGCTAATGATGATGAGGATAATGATGAAGAGAATGATAATATTGCCTCCTTAAAAACTAAGGGGGAAATGATTTTTAAAGCTCTTCACAAAAATAAACTTGCTTGTTCCAACTTCATGGAAATCATGTCTATTTCCATTGAAGGCAAGAAATATATTGATGAGTTGGAATCTCATCTTGAGGAGCATGAGGTCACCAGAGGAGCATGAGGTCACCATTGATATAATGGAAGGTCATGAGCGTGATTACGCTAATGAGATTGCGGACCTCTCTCAAGCTCTTGAACTTGAACAAACCACCAAGGAATCTCTTGAGGAGACTTTTGCTCTAGAATTATCTAGAGTGAGGGAATCTCGTGATAGAGCTCTTGAGGTGGCCAATGATTTTGAAACTAAAAATGAGGAGCTTGAAGTTGTGCATGCTAAACTCCTTGAGGACTTTGAGCACCTCGAAAATGGCTCAAGGGTCATTAAGAGTGAGCTCATCAAACTCACCGAGTCTCATGCTCAACTTAAAGCTTCGTATTCAAAAGAGTTTGCCAAGTTGTCTTCTCCTCTTGTTGTTAATGATGATGCTTGTGCTACTAACTCTATCTCTTGTGAAGCATCCATATTGAAGGAGAATGTTGAGCTAAGGGATCAACTTGATTTGCTATCTAGAAATTATGGGATGTTCGAAGAAAATCATGTAAAGCTCACAAGCTCTCATGATGATCTTCTAGTATCCCATAATGTGCTAAAGTTAGCTCATGAGGCCATGATTGCTAAGGTAACATCTAGCGAGCCTCATGTGGATACTAGCACTACTTCTAGTCAAAATGCTATGTTGCCATGTGCTAGTCCTAGTAATTCATCTACTCACAATGTTGGTACATCTTGTGATGAATTGCTTTCCTTGCCTTTTTGCTCTAACGATGAAGCTTATACTTCCTCTAGTACTTGTGTTGAGACTAACCATGTAGGGGAAATCATAGAGCTCAAGGCCCAAGTCACTTCTTTGAAGAAAGACTTGGAAAAGAGTCATGAAGGGAAATTCACACTCAACAATATCTTGAGTGTGCAAAAATCCCCCAATGACAAATGTGGACTTGGATTCAACTCCAACAAGAAGAAGAAGTCCAAGGTGAACAAAAAGAAGGGCCAAGAACAAGTCAAGAATTCGGCCAAGATTGTTTGCTTCAAGTGCAAAGTAGAAGGACATCATGTTAGATCTTGCCCATTGAAGAAGAAGCCCATTAGTGACAAGCAATAAGGGAAGCGGCCACAAGTTCACTCTCATTCTCAACCTCAAGTTGAAGAAAAGCCTCTTCCCAAGAAGACTCAAGCTTATGCTTCTCAAGTTGAGAAATCAAGTGAGAAGAAAGTGAAGAGTAGACGTTGCTACCTATGTCGCGAGAAAGGTCACCTCGCTTCTTCATGCACTAGTGGTAACTTATCCAACCCAATTATTATTGATGATGTATTTTCTCTTGGGAAGGATAAGGTTGGCAATGTGGTTGCCAAGTTTGTTGGTACTCAAAGTGGTTTGAAGCAAAGAACCATTTGGGTAGCCAAGCCTATTGTAACTAACCTCTTAGGACCCAACTTGGTTGGGGACCAACAAGCTCAAACTTGATCAATAGGTGATGTTGGAGGTCATTGGAGACTTGGCTACATTATGAAGAATTAAGGGGACTTCATCATTCTTATTGTCTCAAGCCAAGTCATTCAGATTATCAAGTTTCTATCTTATATCCAATGTTCCTCCTTGCGGTAACTCGTGCTTAAATTGTTTACATTGAAAGTTACTTGCCCCTTTGCATGTTTGGCTTTATTCCTTGCATGTGTTTGTATATGTTGTGCTTCCAACTTGATTATCTTGAGCAATCAAGTGTGTGTGTGTGTGTTGGTTTGCACATCATGTACGTGTGTGTCATGCGTTGAGCCTTTTGCATCTTGTTTATTTCTTAGTTGGCTCTTGTGAGAGATTAATGGAATATCCCATTATGGGGGAGTGATGTGCTTTGTGCACTTCACAATCCTATAAAGGTGGGTACATGGGGAATACCACTTAGAATTGATATTGCAAGCTTATCTAGTCACTATGTGGTATGTCTTCTCATGAGAAATTCAAATTCTAAATAGTCCATTAATTATCTCTTGTTGGATCCTCCTTTTGCCTCTTGTATATCCTTTATTGGTATCACATTATGGGGGAGTAATATGCTATGTGTATATTACTAGCCTAGAAAATGTGTACATTTGAGATATTGTCACCTAGAGTTGATATTGTAAATTATCTTGTTCCTAGGTGGCATGTTAGCTCTACAAGTTGCAATTTGCTTGTGTTTGGTGTGAAGATGATGTTGGATATCCTTGCGATCTACCACCAGGAATTATTTCCAAATACTTCTTGTCTTTTGACAATTGGTACTCACTTGTGTGGTAGAAATTATTGATCATCTTTACATTAGCCTTTGCTTTTATTTGCCTTATCTCTTGCCTAGTTTGTGTCAACTCCCATTGTATTCCATACCACTTGTGGATCTTGTTATTTCCTTGAGATTGTCTAGTGTTTGTATAGATATAGTGAAAGTGGTGATCCCATCTTGTGCTTTTTGTATTCAAATGCAAATTCTCTACAATGCACAATGCTTGGGGGAGCTGTCCTATTTTTCTTAGAACGCTCAGCTTGTGATCCTTTTCAAGTGTGTGTTGGTGGAATACAAATCATTTCTTTTGGTACTTTGTGCCATCATGGAACTTTGTAGAGCACTTGGTTTGTTTGGAACCATTCTCTCTTTTGGGAGTTTTTCATCTTTCTTTTGGTGTATCAATGGATATCTCATTCCTTGATGTATCGTTTAATGATATCCTCCAAGTGATGATTTATTCATTTGGTATCCTTTCTTCACTTGTCATTTCTTTGTCATTTGGTATCGGTTCTTGAAAGTCTTGAGCATGCATATTTTCTTCGTGTAGTATCTTTGGCATGCTTTCTTTCTTCGACCCAATATATAGGGGAAACTCCACCAAGTCTCAAATTGGATGAGATGTGCATGAATTTCATTTCCTTATCTATATGCACATATTTATGTGGAGTTTGTCCTATGTGTTGTTGGTTCTCTAACTCTTTGATCCCAATGAGTTTGGGTACCATTTTGTTTGTGTTATTGTTCTAGGAACAAGTGGAGATGCATTGGATGCTCGGCTCACTCACAAGGAAGGTGTTGTCACCATGTGCTTATTGGAGTCAAGCTAGGATGATCAATGAACTACTTTGTACCTTCAATTGGTATCTACTACATCCTTCCAATGTTATCTCGGTAACAAGTATCTTCATATACTTCATGCACACATTTCTTGCATCAACCTTGTGTAGGTTGTATCATGGCATGTTATCCATTCTTTCTTGTGATACTTGTTTCCTTTCTCAAAGCATCCCAACAATGATGTCTTGTTGCTAGTTGTGATGTCTTTGATGGGTGTGTGGTAGGAATTCATTTATATACTATAAGACCATATCTAGCCATGTGTTATGCTTCCAAACAAATATCTTATTGGTATATGTATGACTTCCTTTTGGATATCTTGTTCCTTCGTGTTGTAACTATTTCGGGTGTACATCCTTCTTTGTAGATATATATCATCATGATCTCGTCTACCTAGAACCATATACACTTGAGAGAAATTACATCTCTAGATGATATCCTTTCTTTCACGTCCACCTTGTCTTTCTTATGTTATTTCTTTGGTGGCTCCGTGAAAGCTTTTGCCTTGAGTGCGTATCGTATCTCGTTGCATCTTGATGCACTCTTGTGTGGTGAAGATTATTTTCCTCATGCTTATCTCTACGAGGCTTTTTCCATCTTAATTGGTATCCCTCGTCTTGATGAGGCTTTCATCTTCTATCTTCGCGACGGGTTGTCACAAGCATAGGTTCTTTATATGCTTATTAGTTAGCTTGTGAACCCATTTGCTAGTTGTATGTGGGAATGATAGGCCTTGCATTGTGTTGCCTCATTTTTTCAAGACTTTATTGATGCTTAATGCTCATCCATACATTAGTCTTCTCAAGTGCATTGCCTTGACTCACACACATCATTTTGGTTGAGCCCTTTCTTAAGTTGCCTTTTTCACTAATTGCTCAACCATGTGTTTGTTACATGTACTAGGCTTAGTTTCCTATATGCTCACTTGCACTTGTTGTAAGTTTCTATTGATTTTGGGGGAGCTATGATCCTATTTTGTGCACTTTGTATCCAAATACAAAAATTCTTATGTGTGCACAAATCATGGGGAGCTTCTCTAGCTTCTTATTGATATTTCTTTCAAGATTGTGTTAGCCCTTGTCGCTAGCTTTCCAACAAACTTGGTTTCATCGAATTCGGAGTCCGTTTGCAAAAGTTGTGGCAGTTTTGGTGTTCTAAAAAAGCTGCAGCGGTACTACCGCGAATTGGAGCGGATGTAATTTTTTACTACCGCTCCAGAGCAGTACTACCGCGGCTCCTACAGCGGTAGTACCGCTCCGGACCAAAAACTCGTCCCAAGTCTTGCGGTGGTAGGCCCGGATGTATTTTTTTAGTACCGCTCGCAAGCAGTAGTACCGTGAGGACGAGCGGTAGTACCGCTCCGGTGGTTCTTCTGGCCTTTTGCATCCTCGTTGTTGTTTTTCAAAGGGGTACTTCCGCCCTAGCGGTAGTACCGCTCCTTGGAGTGGTAGTACCGCTCTGTGCGGGCTATGAGCATAACGGTTGGATTTTTCCCCACCTATAAAAGGGGGTCTTCTTCCCCAATGAACCCAATCCTTTTAGCTCATGTTCTTCCCCCATTGTTGACCTTCTTCGAGCTTGCTAACTCTCAATCCCTCCAATGATTCTTGCTAGTTCTTGAGGGAAAAGAGAGAGGAGATCTAGATCCACGTTTCCACCAATCACTTTCTCCACTAAGTGAGGGGAACCCCTTGGATCTAGATCTTGGAGTTCTTCGTGTTCTTCTTTCGTTCTTCCTCTAATTTTCCTCCCTAGCATTAGTTGCTTTGGTGAGATTTGGGAGAGAAGGACTTGGGCACTCCGTGTGCCCTTGCCATTGCATTTGGTGCATCGGTTTGAGTTCTCCACGGTGATACGTGGAAGTGAAGTTTGAGAAGCTTATTACTCTTGGGTGTTTGGGCACCCTAGAGCTTGTCCCTCTTGGGTGCCTTGGCGCCCTAGATGGTTGGTGGTGTTCAGAGCTCAATCATTATGGTGTAAAGCTCCGGGCAAGCGTCGGGGTCTCCAACTAGGTTGTGGAGATCGCCCCGAGCAATTTGACGGGTATCGGTGACCGCCCCAAAGGGTTGCCAAAGTGTACGGGTTCGGTGACCGCCCCCAAGGGTTGCCATTTGTACGGGTTCGGTGACCGCCCTCAAGGGTCCCTTAGTGGAATCACGGCATCTTGCATTGTGCGAGGGCGTGAGGAGATTACGGTGGCCCTAGTGGCTTCTTGGGGAGCATTGTGCCTCCACACCGCTCCAAATGGAGATTAGCATCCACAAGGGTGTGAACTTCGGGATACATCATCGTCTCCGCGTGCCTCGGTTATCTCTTACCCGAGCCCTTTACTTATGCACTTTACTTTGTGATAGCCATATTGTTTCTTGTCATATATCTTGCTATCACATAGTTGCTTATCTTTCTTAGCATAAGTTGTTGGTGCACATAGGTGAGCCTAGTTGTTTTAGGTTTTGTGCTTGACAAATTAACCGCTAGGTTTATTCCGCATTTGTTCAAGCCTAAACCGTAATTATTTTAAAACACCTATTCACCCCCCCCCCCTCTAGGCGACATCCACGATCTTTCAGGTGCAGCCACTTTTACTTCTATGGGAGGATGATATTTAAACCACTTCTCCCTAGGGAGATCAACATGAGTAGCAAAAGATTCACAGAAAGAAGCTACTATCTTAGAGTCAAGTCCATATTTAGTGCTAAATTTACGGAAAACATCGGTATCCATAAAAGATTTAACACAATCAAACTTAGGTGTCATACCTGACTCCTTACCTTCGTCGTGGTCCCAATCTTCAGAGTTGCGTTTAATTCTTTCCAATAAATCCCATTTGAATTCGATAGTCTTCGTCATAAAAGAGCCAGCACAAGAAGTATCGAGCATGGTGCGATTGTTATCAGAAAGCCGAGCATATAAATTTTGAATAATCATTTCTCTTGAGAGCTCATGATTGGGGCATGAATATAACATTGATTTAAGCCTCCCCCAAGCTTGAGCGATGCTTTCTCCTTCGCGTGGCCAAAAATTATATATATAATTGTGATCACGATGAACAAGATGCATAGGATAAAACTTCTGATGAGATGCCAATTTCAATCGTTTGTAGTTCCATGACCCCGTATCATCACATAGCCTATACCATGTCAATGCATCTTCCTTCAAAGATAAAGGAAAGACCTTCTTCTTAATAACATCTCTGGGTACACCTGCAAGCTTAAATAATCCACAAACTTCATCCACATATATTAGATGCTCATCAGGATGAATTGTTCCGTCTCCTGCAAAAGGATTAGCTAGCAGTTTTTCTATCATACCCGAAGGAATTTCAAAGCAGATATTTTCATTTTCAGTAGGTTCAGTAGGTTGAGGAGTAACTCTTTGCTCTACTGGTCGGAGTGAAGATACCCCAAACAAGCCCCTCACAGGATTACTTTCCATAGTAACAAGTGGCAGTAAATTTCAGCACACCATATAAATTTTTCCTTACCAAATTCCACCTACCAAAGGCGCTTCACTCCCCGGCAACGGCGCCAGAAAATAGTCTTGATGACCCACACGTATAGGGGATCTATCGTAGTCCTTTCGATAAGTAAGAGTGTCGAATCCAACGAGGAGCAGAAGGGAATGATAAGCGGTTTTCAGCAAGGTATTCTTTGCAAGCACTGAAATAATAGGTAACAGATAGTTTTGTGATAGGATAATTTGTAACGAGTAATAAGTAACAAAAGTAAATAAAATGCAGCAAGGTGGCCCAATCCTTTTTGTAGCAAAGGACAAGCCTGGACAAACTCTTATATGATGTAAAGCGCTCCCGAGGACACATGGGAATATCATCAAGCTAGTTTTCATCATGTTCATATGATTCGCGTTCGGTACTTTGATAATTTGGTATGTGGGTGGACCGGTGCTTGTGTATTGTCCTTACTTGGACAAGCATCCCACTTATGATTAACCTCTATTGCAAGCATCCACAACTACAACAAAAGTATTAAGGTAAACCTAACCATAGCATGAAACATACAGATCCAAATCAACCCCTTACGAAGCAACGCATAAACTAGGGTTTAAGCTTCTGTCACTCTAGCAACCCATCATCTACTTATTACTTCCCAATGCCTTCCTCTAGGCCCAAATAATGGTGAAGTATCATGTAGTCGACGTTCACATAACACCACTAGAGGAGAGACAACATACATCTCATCAAAATATCGAACGAATACCAAATTCACATGACTACTAATAGCAAGACTTCTCCCATGCCCTCGGGAACAAACGTAACTACTCACAAAGCATATTCATGTTCATAATCAGAGGGGTATTAATATGCATATAGGATCTGAACATATGATCTTCCACCAATTAAATCAACTAGCATCAACTACAAGGAGTAATTAACACTACTAGCAACCCATAGGTACCAATCCCGGGCTTAGAGACAAGAATTGGATACAAGAGATGAACTAGGATTTTGAGAGGAGATGGTGCTGGTGAAGATGTTGATGGAGATTGCCCTCTCCCGATGAGAGGAGCGTTGGTGATGATGATGGCGATGATTTCCCCCTCCCGGAGGGAAGTTTCTCCGACAAAACAGCTCCGCCAGATCCCTAGATTGGTTCCGCCAAGGTTCCGCCTTGTGGCGGCGGAGTCTCATCCGGAAAGATGGCTTATGATTTTTTTTCTCATCGAAAGACTCCATATAGCAGAATATGGCCATCGGAGGGCCACCAGGGGGGCCACGAGGTAGGGGGCGCACCCCCCACCCTCGTGGGCAGGGTGTGGCCCCCCTGGTGAACTTCTTGCGCTCAGTATTTTTTATATACTCTGAAAACGTCTTCCGTGAAGTTACAGGACTTTTGGAGCTGTGTAGAATAGGTCTCTAATATTTGCTCCTTTTCCAGCCCAGAATCCCAGCTGCCGACATTCTCCCTCTTTATGTAAACCTTGTAAAATAAGAGAGAATAGGCATAAGTATTATGACATAGAGCATAATTGGTTTGCTACCAATATTTGGCTTGCCAAATGTTGGCACTACCAACTATTGGCAATACCGAGACTTGCCAACTATTGGCAACTTTATGTGAGAGAGACAAAACAACTCGTAGCCAACCAAGTAGTTCCCAATATTTGGCACAATGCCAAACATTGGCATGCCAATTTTTGGCAGCAAACCAATTATGCTCATAATGTGTAATAACAGCCCACAATGCAATAAATATCGATATAAAAGCATGATGCAAAATGGACGTATCACCTCCCACTTATGATTACCCCCTCTCACAAGCATCTGCAACTACGAAAGAAGAATTAAGATAAATCTAACCATAGCATGAAACATATGGATCCAAATCAGCTCCTTATGGAATAACACATAAACTAGGGTTTAATCTTCTATCACTCTAGCAACCCATCATCTACTTGTTACTCCATAATGACTTCCCTCAGGCCCAAGTATGGTGAAGTGTCATTTAGTCGATGTTCACATGACACCACTAAAGGAAGCAACAACATACGAATCAGAAAAATAACAAGTGCATATAACTAGCAGATAGGATCAAGAACTCAAATATATTCATGAAAACATAGAGGGTTCAGATCTGAAATCATGGCACTCGAGCCCTAGTGACAATCATTAAGCATGGCAAAGTCATAGCAAAATCAATCTCAGAACATAGTGGATACTAGTCATCAAGCCCTAACAAATTGACTCGATTACATGACAAATCTCATCCAACTCCATCACCGTCCAACAAGCCTACGAAGAAATTACTCACTCCCGGTGGTGAGCATCATGGAATTGTTTTTGGAGAAGGGTTGATGATGACCACGACGATGAATCCCCCTCTACGGAGCCCCCAAAGGACTTCAACCTAGCCCTCCCGGTGAAGAACATGGGGTACCGACGGCTCCTTCTCGTAAAATGTGACAATTCTTTCTTGCTGATTTTTTTCTTCGCAAGACTGTACTTATGGAGTTGGAATTAGGGCAAACAGAGGCCTATGGGACCCACAAGCTCACAGGGCATGCCCTGAGTCGTGTCTCCTAGGTGGCCCCCTCCAGTAGTTCCCTTCACCAATATTTTATATATATTCTAGAAATAATCTCCGTAAATTTTCAGTCCAATCCGAGAAATTTTATTTCTGGACAAAAGTAACACCATGGCAGTTCTGCTAAAAACAACATCAGTCCGGGTTAGTTTCATTCAAATCATGCAAATTAGAGTCCAAAACAAGAGCAAAAAGGTGTTTGGTAAATGACGGTGTCCTGGACTAGGGGGTACTCACCACGTCGTCTCTCGACCAGGTGGGTCTAGCCGAGGACCCCATGGCGGTTCACTAATGGGCCACTTTTGGCAGCCCATGACATACGAGGAAGATTTCACAAGACTTGTTGATCAAGACAAGGATTCCACTCCACCGGCGTATTCGACTAGGACTCTTGTTATCCTTGGCCGCTGGTACATTATATAAGCCAGGGCCAGGCTAGTCGATAGATCATGTTCTAGATCATTAGATCTCAACACAATTACATTCGCCTAGCCCTATAGATAGGCCTCTCCTTACGATCTCGAGGTAGATCAAGCTTGTACTCGATACATCATCATCAATATGAACAAGAGTAGGATGTAGGGTTTTACCTCCATAGAGAGGGCCCGAACCTGGGTAAACATCGTCTCCTTCATTCCTTCTACCATCGATCCGAGATCCACAACTCAGGACCCCTACCCAGATGTCTACTGGTTTTATCACCAACATTGGTGCTTTCATTGAGAGTTCCGCTGTGAGATCAATGAAAAGATCGATGGCTCGCCTGTAGATTGACAATAGTTTTTTTCTGGACAACGGATTTGTGTTCGCCGTTCCTGCCTCCCCGAGCGTCACTTTGACGATTGCTTCAATGGAATTGTGCGGAATTGGGTCTAAAACAACCCTGTAAAATTTCACCATGTTTCGATGGAGGAATCTCTGGCGATCTCCGATATACCGGATCCGTGTCGAATCTAGATGGGAATCTGGACGAGTTTGGAGCGGGGAGTTCAACGTCCAGCTCGAACGTCCTTGGGAAGATCCAACCATTGATCACCTGCGGGATTCCTATATCGACCACCCCTCAAAATCTTAGCTCGACCCAACCATTCAAACTCCGGGAATCGTCCAACGAGTGCATCAATTTTCGAATCTGTTTTCCACGCGAAAACAAATCCGACCCGAGTTCATCTTTTTCATGAATGGGTTATCGGACATCCTTTTTCAAGGAAACTTTTTCTAGAGTATTGTGTTTTGTTCCTAAAACATGTGCCCACAAATTTTGATATTTTTCCGAGGCGATCTTCACGGTCGCGTTGGTGTCAAACCAGCCCGACAATGTTGCACCACGGTTGCCGAGTTCAACCTCATTGGATCAGCACTTTGTTGAGTCGAGTTCAACCTCATCGGATCATCACTTTGGCGAGCCAACCAAGAGTTCGGCATCGCGTGGGCCAAATAATCTCAAGAGAACATCGTCACCCCATGGATTACATGGGGCAGGCACACTATCATCGCTGCACGGTTACTTCATCAAGCTGGCATCGACCGCGTCATAATTTTTAACCTATGTCGGCATCATCATGCCACCTCTTCTTCAAGCCAACATCCAACATGTCGACCTGCTTTGACTCGTCGGCTGACATGGGCTTTGCCATCTCTTAATAAACCTACTCCGGGGACTTCGGCATCACATGCCGACCAACTTCGTCATCATTAGCTGGACCGGGGGCTTCGCCTTGCCGCATTGACTGTGCTACGTCACCACTTCATCAAGCCAAGCTCCTCATTTGGTCACCTCGGGCTTAATTCATCCTGCTCATTTCTATTGATAGTTAGGGCGTGTTCGGTAGCCCTCCATGGCCGATAAATCCTCAACTCCAACTGTAGGAATCCAGCTCCAGTTTCTCATGATCGATCCCGGAGATACTGATCTGTTAGATGTCACCGCTTATCACTCGCACAAGGGAGCGAACCTGAAGCTCATAAAATCGCCCCTTTGTGGCCCATCAGGAGCAGGCTGGCAGTCCAAAAGGTGTGGAAAAGATGGGCTGGGCCATAAACTTGGTCGGGGACAGGAGGGGGACTCGCGACGGGAGAGATGATTCGCGACAATAGAGACGACTGGGAGCGAACCGGTACGCCAATAATTCACTTGACGGTGGTAGGGGCCGGTAATTATCTATCAACTCTCGATTCCAGTTTTGGAGGAGCTGTGATTTCCTAACTAGACAACTCCACAGATTTTGCACTATGTTTTTAGCCAGCTTCACTCACGTAAATCCTGGAGTGGAGCCGTTCGGCTGGACTCCTGGCCAGGAGTTAGAGGAGTTAGGAGTTGGAGGAGTACCGAACACACCCTTATTGTTGCTCCTTTAGGATGTTTAGTAACTTTGTTCTAGCCTTCGAGGTCCGTGGTATATCATTCTTCCAATAACATGAACCATCCTTGGCGAAAGTTCTCATTGAACCAAAAGATCACAACAAGAGTGCTCTTGATGAGTTCTCCATTCTATATTTGTGACTGCCAATCCGACCTTTCTGCATGGATTATTCGGAAGAAATGTGTTGAACTTTGTTTGACATGTTAATCTATGCATCCACAACTCAAAAAAGCATGTGTTCCTTTGATGTCCCTCTTCAGTTGTATTCCGACCATCGTCTATCAATTGATAGTCATGAGTAGTTGTGCATTTGTGTTCATCGGTGCCTATTATTCCCGTGACCCGTCAAACAGTTTTATTTCAGAATGATTAGGAGAAACAAACTCCAGTACATCCATATCTAGGATTAGGTTAAAGTAGTTGTATTCAGTAGATCAAAATATCAATCTAGCTTTTGTTATGTTCTACCTTGGAGTATTACCTTC
Organism: Triticum dicoccoides; assembly: GCF_002162155.2. Lineage (NCBI taxonomy): Eukaryota > Viridiplantae > Streptophyta > Magnoliopsida > Poales > Poaceae > Triticum > Triticum dicoccoides. The sequence continues at coordinate 252,565,669 of NC_041380.1, forward strand.
TTTATGTCAAGAATATAATGGGAATTGCACACTATCTTATGAATTCTTGATACAGTGATACGTCTCGCCATCATCATTCATTCCTCGGTCTCCGTGTTGGTTGTAACCGGAATGCCAACAAATGAACTGTGATGTGTGAAATCAATACTCTTAGCAACCCCATTGCTTGGTGGTTAATGGACAATAATTTCATTTTTAGCATGTCGATTATTGAATTACCACACAAAAATTGATTGTGCTACCTAGTTCATGTTTATGGTGCACTCTTTTATCAATGAGTTAGGATTGTGTCAATCCCTTACTCCTTTGATCATATCATCTTGGTCCTAAAAAGAAAGATTGTTCTCGAGCTTAGTAACATATCGATGGTTTGTGATTTTCCGAATATCTTCTCGAAAGTATTACTAGGTTGTCCCCAGACCGTTATCTTGAGTTTGTGATCAAGTTGAGTTTCCTCTAAACCACGCCTTCTCCGAGAATTTGTGTTGGATACCCTTGAGCTAGTTGGTTATGCTTAAATAACAACTTGGAGAGCTGGAAGATAAAAGCTTTGCCTAATGTAGTTCATTCAAAGGAATATCGTGTGTGTGTGTGTGTGTGTGTGTGTGTTGTGAAGGAAGATGGTATCTTCATCAATTGACCTTCGTGATCAATTGTTGGATCTATTGTCCGGCGGGGCAGAGATCATGCACGCATCTGTTGCATGGCTGGATGGTGGTGGCTCTAGATGAGGGTCGGGAGGGAGAAAATGAAGATTGGCTGCTGTTGAGAAACACATGATTGACTGCTGAGAGAGAAGAGCGACGAGATAGATTTTATAGAGACAAACATCTAAGGAGATAAGGTTCAACAACGATGTGTGAATCACGGGGACACGCGTCGAGCAGCCGAGGCGGTCGACTCACTGACTGTAATTAGCCGATTGACAGGAAAGCTTTTCCTTATCATAGGAGGATGATTGGACGAATGGATGATGGGAACAAAAATGAAACATGAAACTGTGGTAGAGATAGGGATTTTCTACGGACAGTGTTTTTATACTTCATTAAAAGCAGATCTCGCATGTGAGGAAATGGAGTGACCAAACGTTGTTGTTGCAAAATAATGCCGGCTCGATCAATTCCCGCGCTTGCTCTCCTCCTTCCGGTTTGAGACGAATGCGGCCTCCGCTTCCCCTCCTCCCGCCGCACCTCCTCCGCCGCCTCGACGGCCGCACCCTCTCCACGCCGCTGCTCGACCCCCTCATCCGCACCACCTCTTCCTCGCCCTCCACCCCGCACCACTCCTTCTCCCTCTACCTCCTCCTCCTCCGCTCCGCGCTGCGGCCCTCCCACCTCACCTTCCCCTTCCTTGGCCGCGCCGCCGCTCGCCTCGCCTCCCCGCGCCTCGCCCTCTCGCTCCACGCGCACCCGCTCCGGCTCGGGCTCCTCCCCTGGGACATCTATGTCGCGAATTCACTCGTCCACATGTACGCGGCCTGCGCGCTCCCCGACCTCGCCCGCCGCCTATTCGACGAAATACCGCGGCCGAACCTTGTTTCCTGGAATGCCCTTCTCGATGGCTACGCCAAGTGCCACGACCTCCTCTCCGCCCGCTGCGTGTTCGACCGGATGCCCCAGCGGGACGTGGTCTCCTGGAGCGCCATGATCGACGGGTGCGTCAAGTGCGGGGAGCATCGTGAGGCGCTGGCGTTGTTTGAGATGATGGAGACCACGGGGGCTGGCAATGGTGTTAGAGCGAATGATGTCACAATGGTCAGTGTGATAGGCGCGTGTGCTCATCTGGGGGACCTTGGGCGGGGAAGGCAGATGCATCGGTACCTTCAGGAGCGTGGCTTCCTGCTGAACCTCAGGCTCGCCACCTCTCTTGTGGACATGTATGCCAAGTGCGGGGCAATCAGCGAGGCGCTTGAGGTGTTTCGGGTCGTGCCAGTGACCAGCACCGATGTTCTGATATGGAACGCTGTGATTGGTGGACTTGCAGTGCATGGGTTGAGCATGGAGTCGGTGGAGATTTTCCAGGAGATGCAACATTCTGGTGTTGTCCCAGATGAGATCACATACCTTGGTTTGTTAAGTGCTTGCGTACATGGTGGTCTAGTGGGTGAGGCCTGGAGGTTATTTCACTCACTTGAAGCTCAAGGGCTCAGACCACATGTTGAGCACTATGCTTGTCTTGTAGATGTGCTTGGTCGAGCGGGCCGCTTGGAGGAAGCATACGGTGTTGTTAAGAGTATGCCAATGGAACCCAATGTGTCTGTACTTGGTGCTCTCTTGAATGCATGCCATCTGCATGGATGGGTAGAGTTGGGGGAGGTAGTCGGCAGGCAGCTTGTTCAATTGCAGCCAGATCATGATGGCAGGTACATTGGGTTGTCCAATATCTATGCTATTGCTAGGCGGTGGCAAGAGGCAAAGAAAGCAAGAAAGGTGATGGAGGAGAGAGGAGTGAAAAAGATCCCTGGGTTTAGCGAGATTGATGTCGGTGGAAGGCTCCACAGGTTTATTGCCCATGACAAGGCTCATTCTGGCTCAAGAGAGATATATGCGTTGCTTAATCTTATAACGGTGGAGATGAAAATGAAGGATGATGTTGCCATTCCAGAGTACTTCTTACATACAGATAGGACAATGGGTGCCTAATGGATCTCTCAAAAGTAAGTTCTGCAGCATTCTGATCATGCATTCTGCCTGAATCAGGGGAAATTCATTGTAGCTCTTGGTTCTGGTTACTTATGCAGACTTGGTTTGTGTTGAAAATTTGACTGCCAAACATAACCTAGTTGTGTGGAGATCCATCAAGAGCCAGATATTTGAAGAGGAGATGAAATACATTTGTGCGCTGCTACAGGAAGCAGAGCTATAGAAGAAGTATGACGTGTGCATATAGTCTTGAGATTCTTTGAGCTGCCAGCGGAAAAGTGCATTCTGTTGCTGGACAGCAATCAGAGAGTACCAAACATCTTCAGTAACTGTTTCACCTATGGCTTCTGCTTGTATGGATTATTGATCATCAGATAGATAGATAAGGGCAAGAACATTCCAAAGACCACTGACTATTTATGCCAGATGGTGCTGAACCATGTCGTAGAGATTTCATCAATATACATTACAAGTATGCTTCACAAATTGATACACTGGCCATAGTTTTTCTCAAGAATCTGCAGTTGTAGAAATGTACCAATTGCTAGGATCATGTGCCAGAACTGTGTATGTAGCCTGTGCTGAGCTTTGCCCGTTAACGAGATCTCTGGTTGTGTATAGCGCTCAAAGGTGAAACCACACTGCACTTATTCCTATTTTATTTTTTTAATCTTGGTTCCCAAAATTCGTGTTGCTTAGTTATATATTTCTATCAGGCCAAACATCGGGAGCATGCTATATTTCATATGCGATTTGTGCTATGAATAGTGAAATTATTTTCCTGAAAGTCATATGGTACTTTACTAAAGAAACAATGTTTTGTTTAATACAGAGTACACAAAGAGCAGTTAGCAAAATAACATGACCTGTGAATCCACCTTTTTCCCCACATTTTCTCCTTTTTTTCTTGTTTTATAATAACCTCTCTTCACATTATCAATTTAATTTTGTAAAAGTTAGAACACATTAATTCTATTTTTTATGGATATACACAGGCAAATTCTACCTCCCAATTGATCTAGTACTGAAAAGGGAACTTTACATATCAGCTGTGTCAGTGCAGAAAAATAATTAAGTTCATCAGAGAGATGCATACAGGGTGCAAATCTTGCAAACACAGGAACCAATAAGCTACATGCACCTCCTTAAAATTCTTATTTGGCACTAGAAACAATTCAAAATTCAGTCAGCAAAAATGCGAATTCCATGTTAAACTGTACACCAATATTTCTACTTCAAAAAGGACTTCTTCAGTTTTGATTTTCCAGCTCTTGTGAAAACATGTAATGCCGAACTATGTGGCAAGTGGACACTGCCTGTGCGTGACCTCACAAACCCAGGCATAGCCATTATTTAGTGATGATAGCATTAGGCTTGCCGCTTGCCAAATCTCCTGTTTTTAGTTATCATGTTCTCTGAATTGTATGGTAAACAGCAACTCAAGTGGCATTTCAGCCGTTGCTGTTTTTGCTAATATCTCTGGATGTCAAAGTCATAAAGAGGAACATCTCATCCATATTTTGAGTCATTGTGTTCTCACAAGCTTGGGTGTCCACTTGTGCCATGTAAGCCATCTACCATCTCCAGCTTTAATACCAGCGATCCTCCTCTTCAGATCAAGGCCTTTCCTTTTTTTCTCATCACTAGCCAATTCTTTTGAATGGCTTATCAGGGGATGCTCTGGTGTTCCAAGGTCATTGCTATCGACAATCTTCTGCACCATCTCCAGCACCTCGCTCATCTTAGGTCTATACCTTGCATGGCGCACCAGGCACTTGTTTGCCAGCGAGGCAATCCTGACTGCCGACTTCATGCTGTAGTTCCCTTCGAGCCTTGGATCCATTATGGTTTCAAACTTCTTGGTGTCGGAGGAGTAGGGCTTCACCCATTCCACAAGGTTCTGTTCACCCCTCGGTCTGTTCCGGTCCAGAGGCCTCCGGCCTGTGAGGAGCTCGTAGAGAACCACTCCATAGCTCCATATGTCATTCTTACTGCTGAGGCGTCCTGTATGGATATACTCAGGAGCTGCATACCCTATAGTACCCACCACCTGTTTGGTATGTCAAATGAAAAGAGAAATTTAACTTTTTATAGGTAACAAATGTCAGGTATCTAGAGTTAAGCTGCAAACAGAGGCTACTTTTACTTGCAAATTTGTCATCACATGTGATAAAATGCTACAATTGGAAATCAGCCAGAAAAGTTAGTTGATTTTAACCAACCAGCAGGGTTAGCTGACTTTCCTAACCGGTCTTCCTACACTAGCATGTTAACTAACCCGGAAGTGCCTAACTGCCTACCTTTGTTCTGCTTGTGTATCTAGGATGATGGTATTGTCCATTTCTTATTTCACAGGCCAATAATCTTTTGGAAGTACTTGCTGACTGCTAAGCATCCATTCACGTGGAGGAGTTTTCTTTTAACCACTCCTGGTTTTGGGTTTGTCTGACAAGTACGGAAGGCCACAATATGAACTATTCTTGCTACTGACTACCAAGTACCTACTGAACCGATCATACTTGGGTGAACTTGCAAAGCTGCCTCTGAAAGTCACAGTATGCTATTCAATATGTCAGCATTGCGCCATGGAATTGAGAATAGTGCCATCACCCATCAGGTGCTGGACAATGAAGATGGGCTCGTTACATACCGCTGTTGAAACATGGCTTCCCTCTTGCGGCCCCAGTCTAGCCAAGCCGAAGTCCGACAGTTTTGCTTTCCAGTTCTCGTCGAGCAGGATGTTTGAAGGCTTCAGATCACGGAATATTATCTGGAAGAACATATTCATATATGGCAGATGATATCAGGACTGGGTAAAAGGCAAGAGACTCCAAAATAGGTCATGCTTCTATGATCTTATCTTTCACCAATCAATCATAGCATTTGAATGAGTTGCCGCATGCCTATGACGATGCTTACCTTGAATTCGGAATCTTCGTGCAGGTACTTGAGACCACGAGCAGTGTCGAGTGCTACTCTCAGCCTCATTGCCCATGAAGCGGGCTTTGGTGATCTTGTTGACAGGTGATCAGCTAGGCTTCCGTGAGGCATGAATTCGTAGACGAGCAGCAACTGAATCCCCCTCTCGTCGTCCTCTGCGCAGTAGCCGATGAGCTTCATCAGGTTGGGATGACCCACCACCCCAAGAAAGTTCACCTCGGTCACCCATTCCTTATGTCCCTGGATGACGAATCAAAACATTGGTGTTATCATCTGCATCAAGCCATCCAGATTATGGATGGTTTTTCGGGTGGATGATCGGATCACCGCCATGGATGAGCTCTGACACCATGTTTATGCTAAGTTGGGTGGAGCTGGAAGCAATGCATGCGGAAAAGAAGAGAATGTCACCTGGAGGCCTTTGCGTCCGAGCTGCTTGATGGCGACATCGAGGCTTCGGTGCGGCTCGAGGGTGCTCCGGATGGTGCCGCGGTAGACGCAGCCAAAACCGCCCTCGCCGATCATGAGTGCACGGCTGAAGCTCCGGGTGGCGCTCTTGAGCTCCTGGAAGGTGAAGATGCGGAGGTCATTGTTGGGCCGCTGCGGCAGCGACAGCTGCCGGTACCGGCCAAAGGACTCGACGCTGATCTCGGACGAGACGGTGAGCGAGCAGCACTCTGAGCCCGACCGCCGTGCGTCATGGTCCGTGGAGATGCTGCTGTTGGAACGCGCCGACTGAGACCGTGCAGGCACCTGCAGCTCCTCCTTGTCCCGCTCCTTGTCCCAGCTCGCGAACCGGAAGCACTGCATCGCGCTTCTTCTGCTTTGACCCCCTCCTGCTCTGCAATAACATGACAGCATCAAAGGTGCAGCCTTCAGCTACTATAGTAATCAGTTTCAGACGGCGGTAAAGGCAAGCTCTCGGATCTTGGAAGCACGGATTGTGAAGAAGACCAGGCGCAGAAAGCAGCGCCATTATTCTAGTACAACCAGAAGGAGGGAGGGAGAGAAACCTTGAAGGCGTCAAAAGAAGAAAACTAACGGGGTTTCAGAAGAGGCAAAAGAGATTGGCACTTTTCAAATGAAGATGAGATCCTACTGGATCAATCAATTACTAATGCAAAAGACGCACCAATCTAAACAAGGACGGTCGACGAAAGGAAGCCACCAGGACCAGAACACACACCCATGGAGACGATCAGCCAGACAGAAATCGCAAGATCTTTCAAGCCAACAACCGACCAACCAACTGCTCAACCTTCTTCTCCAAAACCAACCCAAGAGAAGTTGAAATGAAAGACACGAAGCTCTCTTCACGGGACGGGTCGTTTCCTGCTCACCTGGGCAAAAGCCACCTAGCTGAGCCTCCCCCACATGGGGTTGGGAGGAAGAAGACGCGGCTGCTTCTGGTTCAGGGTACGGGATTTGGATATTGGATTGCGTAGTTAGTAGGTCAATGGATGGCCGGCCCCTGCTTCGGGCTGTCTCTTTCTGCTTGGTTGGTCGCTCGCTGCTCGCTTGCTTGCTTTGGGAGCTGGGACGAGGGGAGGGGACGCGAGAGAAACGTGAGGGTTTGGATCGTGATGGGTGCAGGTGTTGAAATAAGCACGGCGAGGAGAGGGAAATGGCAACTGACAATCGCAGGAACAAGAACTCTCATCAGGGTTGTGGGGTAGTAAAACTAAAAGAGTAATCAAAGTTCAAAAGAAGAAAAGACTACCAAAATAGTAATCACCAGTGGAGCGTATGGTTCCGTACATGATGTACTTGCTGTTCGGATCTCTCAGAAAGCAACATTTGTATATGTTTTCCCAAGTAACATTGTGATTTTCTCCATTTAGTCGTTTTCGTCTTGATGGACGGTAGTCTGAAGGAACACATGGCTAGAAGTCTTGCTCAACTTGTCAAAGTACTCTTGAGAAAAAAAAATACAAACATTATGATCGAACGTTTTGAAAAAAAAAACTAGAAATACACACACTTATTGGTGGCAAACACGAAAACTTTGAAAAGACCCGCACAATGGTCTGGTCTGACTTGGCTAACTACTGGAGGTTGCAACACGAGTCAGGACAACGATTATCACTGCTGGGAGGTGGCAACCAAGTCAAATATAACTCGCTTTCACATCTGGTTTCAGCGACTTTTGCACATGTGTTTTCACTCTTCTTCGTTGACTTGCGGATTTCATTTTAGTAAAGTATATTTTTCATCTCTCAACTCTGGGTGAACTCTATATTTAGTCCTTTAACTTTAAAACCAGACAACTTATACCCCTAACTTTTGAAACTGGAGGACACCGAGCCATCATATATCCCACGCTTTGCAACTATTAAGAGCAACTCCAATTGCACTTGCGGCGGCGGGGGAACCCTAGATCGAGCGCCGCCGCCCCCTTCCCGCCTTGCTCCCCACCTCGCCGCCACCGGAGGAGCGGCCGGCGAAGCCCGCGCCGGCTCCCAGGAGGGTGGCGGCGGGGCGATTCGGCTGGAT
>NC_041380.1:252574010-252637874 GCF_002162155.2 Triticum dicoccoides
CTGCGGCCCTCTCCTGCCGCTCCGGCGCGGCGACGCGACCTTGCCCGCGGTGACCTTCCCTGTCTGCTTCCTGTCTCCCGTGGGCGCAGATCTTACTGCTGCTGTTTGGGGTGGGTGAGGCCTTTGGGTGAGGTGGCCGGGCAGGCCGGGGCTCGGCCTTGCCTCGTTGCAAGCCACCCTCCGTCCCTGACGGCGCCTTCTCCGAGCTACGACAACAACTTGTGTATGTGTGGTCATCGCGTCCTTTGGCAGGCGGCTGAAGTTTCACGGTGGTTCTTGGTCGGCACTGCTCCAGTTCCGGCGTCTACGGACCTGCGTTCTCCAGTGTCCTTGGTCTGCCAGTGTCTCCACTGGTGTGATCTCGGCCCCGGCCAACAAGTTGCTGCATCCCTTCCAGCATCTTCGGTTCGCCGGTCCTGGTGGCTACGCCTCCAGCAACACGGAGCTGCGCACCCTTCCGGCTCCGGTTTGCCGGCGGCGCCGGCCGCCACCCTACCACCGTGTCGGCTCTGTGCCCCGCTGCCTCTCCAACCCCATCCACCATGCCATATGTTGCAAAGCTCGTGTTTTTGTCAGCGGCAGGTGCAGCCCCACCCTCCTACTGAGGTAGCAGTCGACAGGCATGTTGACTCCGGCATCTTCGGATCCTGATCTGGTAGACATGGGATTGCTCGGACTCAGGCCAGGCGAAAGCCATGCTCGGCTTGCCGATGCTGGCAGCGGCGACACCCGCGGATGTCGTTTCCCTTCCTGGAGGCGCTGACATGGCCTTTTTTCGAGCCCCTCTTCGAGCATCGGGGGAAACCCTAGGTCCGGCTTATCGGATCGGATGGCGACGGCGTCGCGACGTCGTTCCCCTTCTTGAAGGCGCTATCTTGCTCGCTCGCGGAGTCTCCGGTGTTGGAATTGGAGATGTTTGACATCGTGCTCATCTAGTCTGCTTCTCTAGTCTTAGGTTTGGTGGTTTTAGCTGTGTGTTTCTTCCTGTTTGGGCTGAGCACCCCTCCTCTCTGCTCCGGGCACCATGCGCATGCCTCCTCGTGTATGTCATGTGTTGTATCTTCGGTTGTACTCATTCTCCTTCTATCTATCAATGAAAAGATACACAATCTTTGCGTATTCGCGAAAAAAAAACTTTCGAAACTGGACAAGTTTAGTCCCTTGTCTCGGTTGACCCGGTATCGCTGCTTACTCAGCGTGGTTTTGACCGGTCTTCGTCCACGTGGCGGTATTTCTCTCTCCTACCTTTCTCCTCACGTTGGATTACCGAGACATTTCATCAAACACCTAGCATGCGCTGCATGTGCAGTCCATGACCGGACCGTGGTGGCTGCTCCCGCCGGTGCTCCCGTGGCTTGTGCGCGTGCACTACGCCGTGGACGGCTGCTGGCTGATGCCCTGTGCACCGGCGTGCTGCTTCGTTCAGGACAAAAGGAAGCCGCAACTCGGGACGGTGCAAGTCAGCGTGAGCATCTCCGTCGCGCTCTCCCCCATGTGGCTCGCAGATCGCTGTGCAGCTCGGCGTCATCTCAGCTGCCGCGGTCCTCGCCGACGGAGCGCTGGCCGCAGCAGCCGAGCGACATGGCATTCACACGCACACCGGCACGCCAGCATGTCCGCCACCAGCCTCACCACGCCCATCACCATCACCTTCGAGAGGCTGTACAAGAGCGCCGCCACCCCGCCTAGCAATGCCCGTGCTGCTGCCTCGTCCCGTTAGTTTTACCCCTGGTGTTTAGGACGCTGTACGAGAGCGTACATGGTGTACATGGGCGACGATGTCTCGTCCTTTTTTTGTGTGTGGGGTATCTCGTCCCTTTTTTTGGCTGTGTACATGGGCGACGCTGCCCCGCCCAGCATGGTCGTCGTGCTGAGCACCAGATGGAGATGCCCGACGCGCTCCTGAGCTTCTCCTTGTGGGCTTGCCTTCATTCTCCGTGGCCACCATGGTGACACCGCCTGCTCGCATTCATCCTCGTCATGAAGCGGGAGTGGCCGTGGGCCGTGGTGTCCCGCGAGGTAGAGCGGAGCTGTGATGTCTGACAAGGTGCAACAAGTTCGCGGTGGCCAGCGAGGTAGAGCAGAGGCATCGTGACTGGACGGCACATGCAATGCATGCAAGGTGTTCGATGAAATGCCTCAATAAGCCAGAGTGAGAAGGAAGAAGGTAGGAGAGAGAAATACTGCCCGTGTGGATGAAGACCGATCAAAACCATACTGAGTCAGCAGCGATACCGAGTCAACCGAGACAGGGCACTAAGTTTGTCCGGTTTCAAAAGATAAGGGTGCAAGTTATCCGGTTTTAAAGTTAAGGGACTAAATCTAGACTTCACCCAGAGTTGAGGGACGAAAAGTATACTTTTTTCAAAAAAAAATCTGAAAGGGAGGCACTAGCTTTGCCTCGTCTTATGAAATAAGAAGAATGATGCTTAGTTAATTAGCGGAAAACTGGATAAAATCGACACAAATGCCCATAGCAACCATCATGGAACATGACAGAGGATCAGGTCGTTTTGATCTTTCTCTCCTAACATTAGTCTGCGAAGGGGGCAGTAACTGCTGATGCAACATATCAACAACAGAGAGACGCAATGATGGCGACGACCTCTCGCGCCTCAATCCCCGTCGATCGCCGACGAATTGGCGGGCGTTTTTGGGCGCTAGCGGACGAAGATGACGGAGAAGATGATGAGGACGGGGTATGCCCAGGCGGTTCGCCAGCGGCGTACTAGCCAACCCCATCTGACCTGATCTGCGAGGCCTTCGCTCCCGGGTACGAGGAGGAAGTAGCGGAGATCGTCGATGTGGTGGTCCCTCCTGATGATCCGGCGAGGATGGGTTTGCGCTCCGACGAGAAGACGGAGGTGGTACGACGAGTCGTTCATCACGGCGGCGACGGCAATCCGGCCTTGGAAAGGCCCCATCCCCAAGGTATGTTTGCCAAAACTAACTCTGTTAGACATGGCTCATCCTGAATCATGGACCTTGGTCGTCGGGAAGAAGAAAGGGTGCCGGGGGCCTGCCGGCCGGAAGCTGACACCGCCGGTGGCGTCCTCGTAGGAAAATGCGGCGATCGGGATCTGATCTGCCAGGGTGGCTCGTTTGAATTTCCTGTTGGGCGCGAATGGGCCTACTTTGGCGAGTGGTCCGGTGTTGGATGGGTGTATGGCCCAGTGCGACAGACCGAGCGATGGGCTGGGTTCGACAGACGGGTATACGGCCCGGACTAACGCAGTCGATGTGATCGGGTCTTGCAGTTTGGTTTCCTCGAGCGACAACGCTGACGATCGACATCTTCCTTCTGTCGAGGGCGAGGTTAGGGTTCGGCGGTGGCCATCGCCGGGTTTCCCTCCTCTGTCGGGCAGAGCTCGACGCATCCCGCTAGTGGCCATGACTGGTCAGGGAGATGCCCCCCAGCCGCCACCCCGGGCTTCTTCGCAACGGCCACCGCAGCAGCGGGCTGCACCATCGGGCGGTAATGGGGCGGAGTGCGGGGGCGTTGAGGCCGGGCAGGCCCATGCGACGCCTCATGCGGGACACATTGCTGGCCGCTGGGTGCAAGGCAACACAGGTCGCGGCGACTTCGGGTCTGGTTCCGGAGGCAGCGGCCGCGACGACTTTGGTCAGGGACGTGGTGGTTTCAACACTGGTCGAGGCGGCTTTGCTAATGGACGTGGCTATGATGGTGGCTATCAAGGCTATCGTAATGGATGGAATCAATGCCATGACGGGGGTGGAAGAGGTTTTGGCAACAATCAGTGGCAGCATACTTTCAATCCTCCTGCCAGCGACTTTGTTGAGGGTACTTCAGGACCTCAATATCATCAACGGGGTGGCCGGGGAAGGGGAGGCCAAAACCCTCCTCCGCGTCGCCCGTATATCCCCAAGGTCTACCCTAAGCAACCGATCATCAAACCGGCAAAGTCTGACGGTGGGGCAGCGAAGACAGCCGCGCTCACTGCCTCTACTTCCACAACAACTTTGCCCGATGCTGCGATGGCAGCGGTCTTGGCGTTGGCAGCGGTGACTATTCCGGCCGCGACGTCTCCCGACGCCAAAGATGGGATGAGCGACAAAGGCAGTGACAAAACAGATATTACGAGGGCTAATAAGGCGGCTCGCAAGAAAGAGAAGATGACGTGCTATCGTTGTGGGGTGCCAGGTCACTTTGTGGTTGACTTCAAGGCGGTGTTATGCGATATATGTCGGAAGCCTGGACGCTTATCTGACGACTGTCCACTGCTTTTGATACCCACGCCTGTGGTGACTATTTATGGTGTTTGCAACAACAAGCTCGTGTTCTTTGAGACTCCTCGTACAATCTCGGTGACCAATACGTCGGAGAGCTCGAAATTCAGTTTGGTAAAGGTAACTCAGGGGACATTAACTGAGGAACAGGTGTGTCAGCAGCTCAGACGGCTGGATTCTGAGTCTTTTAACTAGTATCTTATTAGGTTGGAGGATCAGATTTACAAAGTGGAGTTCCCTAGGAGAGAGGGTCTTAACCACTTGCTTAAGTGTGGACTCAGCAGGGTGCCCGGGAGTAAGTGTATTCTTGAGTTTGACGAGTGCAAAAGCCTGAGCCGATGGGGATACCGATGGAGAAGGTATGGGTCAGATTCTCAGGGGTTCCGGAGTCTTTGCTTGATGAGTATATTACTGTCTCCAGTCTGGGATCTCTGTTAGGGAAAACAGAGAAGGTTGACATGCCTTTTACTCGTCTGCATGGAGCTGCTAGACTGCTTGTCACTGTGGTGAGTGCGGAATATATACCGGATTTTGTACCATGAACTTATGATGGCGTGTCTTATGATCTTGATGTTATGGTTGAGGTGGCCCCTCTGGCAGATAATAACACTAGGACACAGATGTTGATATGACAGATGGTGGTACCGGTAGTGGTGGACAGGGGATGGAGGGTAATCCCGAGGATCACGGTGGGAATGAGAAATGGGCCGGAAAGTCCACACCGTCAGCTGAGCCGAGGACTGAGAAGTGGTCGGCCTCCTTCTCCACTCTGGCGGCCGCTCTCCGGTTTGGTTCGTTTCAGACGATGTCCACGCCGAGTCGCTTATGGAGTGACCGCGTGGAGATGGAGGATTCTGTCGATGGACTTCCCTTGGAGATGAATGAGGAGCATCACAGGCAGGTGGTGGTTGAGGATACACCGCAGATGACGCCATGTGAGCGACAAGTTGCTCCTGAGGTACCGACTACGGTAGCACCTACCCCTCGTTCTGCGTTGGAGGGTGACGCTGCGGCTGACCGGTTGGGTTCGCCCGACCCACTGCACACCTTCAGCCGCCTCGACCGATCGGCTTGACACAGGTGGTGTCCCCGTTGGTTGGTGACGAGGGCTGCCCGAGCAGTGCTTCTGATGTCCCAGTTGACGCCGCGCCGGTCGCATATCCTACCACTTCGACCTTGGTCGGGCATACTGTTGGGAACGTAGTAATTTCAAAAAAAATCCCACGCACACACAAGATCATGGTGATGCATAGCAACGAGAGGGGATAGTGTGTCCACGTACCCTCGTAGACCGAATGCAGAAGCATTAGCACAACGCGGTTGATGTAGTCGTACGTCTTCACGATCCGACCGATTCAAGTACCGAACACACGGCACCTCCCAAGTTCTGCACACGTTCAACTCGATGACGTCCCGCGAGCTCCGAACCAGCAAAGCTTCACAGGAGAGTTTCTTCAGCACGACGGCGTGGTGACGGTGATGATGATGCTACCGACGCAGGGCTTCGCCTAAGCACCGCTACGATATGATCGAGGTGGATTATGGTGGAGGGGGGCACCGCACATGGCTAAGAGATCAATGATCAATTGTTGTGTCTCCAAGGGGTGCCCCTCTCCCCGTATATAAAGGAGTGGAGGAGGGAGAGGGCCGGCCCTCTCTATGGCGCGCTGCTACCTCTTGAGCACTGCGTTGGATTTCCCCGAAGAGGAGAGGATGATGCAGCAAAGTAGCGTAAGTATTTCCCTCAGTTTTTGAGAACCAAGGTATCAATCCAGTAGGAGGCTACGTACGAGTCCCTCGTACCTACACAAAAACAATATCTCAACGCAACCAACGCGCTTAGGGGTTGTCAATCCCTTCACGGTCACTTACAAAAGTGAGATCTGATAAAGATGATAAATAATATTTTTGGTATTTTTGGTATAGAGATGCAAAGTAAAAAGTAAAGCAAAGTAAAAGCAAAGCAATAATAAAGTGATGGAGATTGATATGATGAGAAAGAGACCCGGGGGGGCATAGGTTTCACTAGTGGCTTCTCTCAAGAGCATAAGTATTCTACGGTGGGTGAACAAATTACTATTGAGCAATTGACAGAATTGAGCATAGTTATGAGAATATCTAGGCCCTGTTCAAGAATTCATCCGATTAACCAGTTAACTTGCCGATTAATCCCTACTCATATGGTCCCCGAGTAGCCGATTACCCGATAAATCGTCCGATTAATTGATTAAATGGCCGATTAACTTGTCGATTAGCCTATTAATACCCTACTCACCAGCCGACCGAGCAGCTACCAGTTAACGATTTCCTCAACAATATCTAGGTGTTGTAACACCCTGGATGTAACTTTCCCAATTTGTACTCCAACTCTTGCCGTTTCCGGCGTTAAGTTAATTCATTTCCTCGGGTTCGGGTTTTTGTCTCCGTGTGTTGTTGTCGTTGTCATGCATCTTATATCATGTCATCATGTGCATTGCATTTGCATACGTGTTCGTCTCATGCATTCGAGCATTTTCCCCGTTGTCCGTTTTGCATTCCGGCGCTTCGTTCTCCTCCGGTGGTCAATTCTACCTTTCTTTCATGTGTGGGGATTAAACATTTCCGGATTGGACCGAGACTTGTCAAGCGGCCTTGGTTTACCACCGGTAGACCGCCTGTCAAGTTTCATACCATTTGGACTTCGTTTGATACTCCAACGGTTAACCGAGGGACCGAAAAGGCCTCGTGTGTGTTGCAGCCCAACACCCCTCCAATTTGACCCAAAACCCACCTAAGCCTTCTCCATCATCTAGATCGTTTGATCACGATCGCGTGGCCGAAAACCGCACCTCATTTGGACTCTCCTAGCTCCCTCTATGCCTATAAATAGGTCCTCCTCGAAAAATCCGGATCCCCCTCGTCTGAAACCCTAAAAAATCGCCTCCGCGCCGGCTGGACACGTCCGCCCCGACCGGACGCATCTCCACGGCCAACTGCCACCTGCCACGTCACCGTCGCTGACCCCGCGCGCCGCCGCGGCCCGGGAGCCCAGATCCGGCCCCGCGGCCCAGATCCACCCCGCCGCTGCCGCCTCCTTCCCCGAGCGCCGCCCGCGCCCGGAGCAGCGCCACCGCGCGCCATCGGCTGCCCCGCCGCCCGGTGGCCGGAGCACCTCGTCGCCGGCCCACCTTCGCCGCCCCGCAGCACTAGGCGCCGCCGCGGCCACCTCGATGGCCTTGCCGCGCCCGAGCCTCGTGGCTCCCTCTCCGGCCATCTCCGCCGTCCGCCGCTCCGACGCCGACCTCCGGCAAGCCCCACCAACGCCGACCGGTCATCCTCGTTATCCGTGCCGCCGGTGAACAGTGTTTTCGCCGAGATCCAGATCCGGTGAACAGTAAACCTAGGTTGATTGTTTTTCACTAAGTCCTCGGATTTTTCAGATCCAAGTGCCCATGTTCATAGCCTCGTAACTTTGCATCTGTAGCTTCGATTCATGCATATAGCATATCAAAATGTTCATCTGAGAGAGTACATCATTTAATTCCATTGCATCATTTTCATTTGAGTGCATCTTGATGCCCGAAATGCTGTTAGAAGAGGGCTACTTGAGATAATTGTCAGATCTGTTACTCCATTTAGCTATTTGTCATTTTTGCCATGATTATCGTGTGCATGATATGCCCTGATGCTCTACATATGTTTTGTTAAGGGTTTTGTCATCTTTCCAGAGGCGCAACCCATGTATTTTTTTGATGTGTGTGGTGACTAGTACAACCTTGCAAAGTGGTGCACTTGGTAATTCTGATTTCAGGGACTTAGCAATTCCACTAAGTCCTTGATCTGTTTATCTCATGTTGTCATATGTTCATGTTGTTTCCTAGTGATCCGTGCCTCTTTTGAGGATGATCAGTAAGGATGTTTTGTTAATATTGTAGTGCTCTATCCATCCGTGTCTTTGTTTGCAATTATGGAGCACCCTAGCTTGAGTCAATCGAGCTCTACTTTTGCTACTTTGTGAATCTGGGCAGATTGTCAACTTGTTTGCAATTTTGCCGATGATGTTGTAGTTGATCCGTGCATGCTATGCTATTGTTCTTGCCATTTCTAGCTTGCGTTTTGTGTGTTCTTGATAGATGTATGCTTGGTTGGTCATGACTTGCTCCGTAGTGAGTGCATCGAGCTCGTAAACATGCCTACTTGAGTTATGTTTCAGCATGTGCCAGTTTTCACTAAGTCCGAAAACTGATTATGTTTTTGCTATGTTCACATGCTTGCAATTGTATTTTC
Organism: Triticum dicoccoides; assembly: GCF_002162155.2. Taxonomy (NCBI): domain Eukaryota; kingdom Viridiplantae; phylum Streptophyta; class Magnoliopsida; order Poales; family Poaceae; genus Triticum; species Triticum dicoccoides. The sequence continues at coordinate 252,582,525 of NC_041380.1, forward strand.
TGATCCCTTTTGGCTCAAGGTCACTAAGGGACTTTTGTTAAGCTCTTTGAGTAGCTCCATGCCATGCTTTACTTTGCCATGTTAAGGTCCTGTAGCATGTAGTTTTGTTGCTCGGAAGAGTGCTACCTGATCTGAAATTCCAGACAAGTGTTAATTTCACTAAGTCTGAGATCTGTTTGTCATATGCATTTTTGCCATGCTTGTTTGAACCTGTTAATGGATGAATTGGCCGTAGCTCAGTGCTAGACTTTTGTCAAGCATCTTGAATGCATCCCTGCCATGTATTTTGTTGTCATGTTTGAGTGTTGTAGCATGTTCATCTCGTTGCATTTAGAAGGCTACTTGCTGTAAATCGCAGATCGATGTCATATTTGAATCGCTTGCCATTTCCAAACCGCAACTCCGTTTCCGGCGTTCTTTATATCGTTTTCAAGCGATTTCATGTCATCTTTCCAGTGGCACACTTGGATTTCCAGGTTGAGGCCAGGTTCATGCATTTCCTGTCATATCTTGCATATGCACCCCGCATCGCACCCCGCATAGCATATCATCTTTGCATCATCTTGTTTGATCCTTGCATGTGGTTGATTGTGTCCTTGTTGCTTATTTGTCTTGTTTGGGTAGAGCCGGGAGACGAGTTCGCTAACGAGGAGCCTGTTGAGTTTGCTTTCGAGGATCCAGTCAACTCTGACAACTGTGCATGCAAGATGATCATACCCTCGAAATCTCTACTATCTTTGCTATGCTAGTTTGCTCGCTCTTTTGCTATGCCTATGCTACGATGCCTACCACTTGCTTTCAAGCCTCCCAAATTGCCATGTCAAACCTCTAACCCACCATGTCCTAGCAAACCGTTGATTGGCTATGTTACAGCTTTGCTCAGCCCCTCTTATAGCGTTGCTAGTTGCAGGTGAAGATTAGAGGCCGCTCCTTGTTGGAACATTTATTTACTTGTTGGGATATCATTATACTGCTATGTTATCTTAATGCATCTATACACTTGGTAAAGGGTGGAAGGCTCGGCCTCTCGCCTAGTGTTTTGTTCCACTCTTGCCGCCCTAGTTTCCGTCATATCGGTGTTATGTTCCCGGATTTTGCGTTCCTTACGCGGTTGGGTTATAATGGGAACCCCTTGATGTTTCGCCTTGATTAAAGCTTTTCCAGCAATGCCCAACCTTGGTTTTACCATTTGCCACCTAGCCTTTTCTTTCCCTTGGGTTCTGCAGACTCAAGGGTCATCATTATTTTAGCCCCCCCCCGGGCCGGTGCTCCTCTGAGTGTTGGTCCAACCGAGCGATGTCCGGGGCTACCAGGGGTAACTTTGGGCTGGCCTACCCGACGTCTTGCTCATTTGAGTGTGCCCTGAGAACGAGATATGTGCAGCTCCTATCGGGATTTGTCGGCACATTCGGGCGATGTTGCTGGTCTTGTTTTAACCTGTCGAAGTGTCTTGAAGAACCGAGATACCGAGTCTGATCGGAACGTCTTGGCAGGAGGTCTATTCCTTTGTTGACCATGAGAGCTTGTCATGGGCTAAGTTGGGACTCCCCTGCAGGGATTTGAACTTTCGAAAGCCGTGCCCGCGGTTATGGGAAGATGGGAATTTGTTAATGTCCGGTTGTAGATAACTTGAACCTTAATTTAATTAAAATGAATGAACTGAGAGTGTTACCGTGACGGCCTCTTCTCGGCGGAGTCCGGGAAGTAGACACGGTGTTGGAGTAATGTTTGCGCAGGTTGTCCTCTAGTTTCTCGCTCACGCTTTGCCTCCTCTTCTCGCTCTCTTTTGCGAATAAGTTAGCCACCATACTTGCTAGTCGCTTGCTGCAGCTCCACATATTTTACCCTGCCTTACCTATAAGCTTAAATAGTCTTGATCGCGAGGGTGCGAGATTGCTGAGTCCCTGTGGCTCACAGATTACTATTACACCAGATGCAGGGCCTGATGATTCCGCTCCAGGTGACGCGCTTGAGCTCAAGTGGGAGTTCGACGAAGACTCTCAATGTTACTATGTTTCCTTTCCTGATGATCAGTAGTGGTGCCCAGTTGGGGGTGAACGGGACCGTTGTCGCATGTTGGGTTCTCTTTTATTTTGGCGCCGTAGTCGGGCCATGAGTGTTTGGATGATGTAATGTTATTTATGTACTTGATTGACGTGGCGAGTGTAAGCCAACTATGTTATCCTCCCTTTTATTATCTTATTACATGGGATGTTGTGAAGATTGCCTAACTTGCGACATATGCCTTCAATGTGATTATGCCTCTAAGTCGTGCATCGACACGTGGGGGATATAGTCGCATCGAGGGTGTTACAGGTATGGTCATGTATATAGGCATCACGTCCGAGACAAGTAGACCAACTCCTGCCTGCATCTACTACTATTACTCCACTCATTGACCGCTATCCAGCATGCATCTAGAGTATTAAGTTAAAAACAGAGTAACGCCTTAAGCAAGATGACATGATGTAGAGGGATAGTTTTATGCAATATGATAAAAAAAACCATATTGTTATCCTTGATGGCAATGATACAATATGTGCCTTGCTGCCCCTTCTATCACTGGGAAAGGACACAGCAAGATCGAACCCAAAGCTAAGCACTTCTCCCATGGCAAGAACAACCAATCTAGTAGGCCAAATCAAACTGATAATTCGAAGAGACTTGCAAATATAACCAATCATACATAAAAGAATTCAGAGAAGATTCAAATATTATTCATAGATAGACTTGGTCATAAACCCACAATTCATCGGTCTCAAGAAACACACCGCAAAAAGAAGATTACATCGAATAGATCTCCACGAGAGAGGGGGAGAACATTGTATTGAGATCCAAAAAGAGAGAAGAAGCCATCTAGCTACTAACTATGGACCCGTAGGTCTGAAGTAAACTACTCAAACTTCATCGGAGAGGCTTGGATGATGATGTAGAAGCCCTCCATGATCAATGCCCCCTCCGGTGGAGCTCCGGAACAGGCCCCAAGATGGGATCTCGTGGATACAGAAAGTTGCGGCGGTGGAATTAGGTTTTTGGCTCTGTATCTGATCGTTTGGGGGTACATTGATATATATAGGAGGAAGAAGTACGTCGGTGGAGCTTCGAGGGGCCCACGAGGTCGGGGGGCGCGCCCTCCACCCTCGTGACTGTCTCGTGGCTTTCTTGATGGAGGGTCCAAGTCTCCTGGATCTTATCTGATGAGAAAATCACGTTTCCGAAGGTTTCATTCCGTTTGGACTCCGTTTGATATTCCTTTTCTTCGAAACCCTAAAACAGGCAAAGAAACAACAATTCTGGGCTGGGCCTTCGGTTAATAGGTTAGTCCCAAAAATAATATAAAAGTGGATAATAAAGCCCAATAATGTCCAAAACAGTAGATAATATAGCATGGAGCAATCAAAAATTATAGATACGTTGGAGACGTATCAAGCATCCCCAAGCTTAATTCCTGCTCGTCCTCGAGTAGGTAAATGATAAAAACAGAATTTTTGATGCGGAGTGCTACTTGGCATAATTTCAATGTAAATCTTCTTAATTGTGGTATGAATATTCAGATTCAAAAGATTCAAGACAAAAGTTCATGTTGACATAAAAATAATAATACTTCAAGCATACTAACAAAGCAATTATGTCTTCTCAAAATAACATGGCCAAAGAAAGCTATCCCTACAAAATCATATAGTCTGGCTATGCTCTATCTTCAGCACACAAAGTATTTAAATCATGCACAACCCCGATGACAAGCCAAGCAATTGTTTCATACTTTTGACATTTTCAAAACTTTTTCGATCTTCACGCAATACATGAGCGTGAGCCATGGATATAGCAGTATATGTGGAATAGAATGATGGTTGTGGAGAAGACAAAAAGAGGGGAAGATAGTCTCACATCAACTAGGCATATCAACGGGCTATGGAGATGCCCATCAATAGATATCAATGTGAGTGAGTAGGGATTGCCATGCAACAGATGCACTAGAGCTATAAGTATATGAAAGCTCAACAAAAGAAACTAAGTGGGTGTGCATCCAACTTGCTTGCTCATGAAGACCTAGGGCATTTTGAGGAAGCCCATCATTGGAATATACAAGCCAAGTTCTATAATGAAAAATTCCCACTAGTATATGAAAGTGATAGAATGAGAGACTCTCTATCATGAAGATCATGGTGCTACTTTGAAGCACAAGTGTGCTAAAAGGATAGTAACATTGTCCCTTCTATCTTTTTCTCTCATTTTTTTTGTTTGGGCCTTCTCTTTTTTATGGCCTCTTTTTTTTCGTCCGGAGTCTCATCCCGACTTGTGGGGGAATCATAGTCTCCATCATCCTTTCCTCACTTGGGACAATGCTCTAAAAATGATGATCATCACACCTTTTATTTTTCTTACAACTCAACAATTACAAGTCAATACTTAGAACAAAATACGACTCTATATGAATGCCTCCGGCGGTGTACCGGGATATGCAATGAATCAAGAGCGACATGTATGAAAGAATTATGAATGGTGGCTTTGCCACAAATACGATGCCAACTGCATGATCATGCTAGCAATATGACAATGATGGAGCGTGTCATAATGAATGGAATGGTGGAAAGTTGCATGGCAATATATCTCGGAATGGCTATGGAAATGACATGATAGGTAGGTATGGTGACTGTTTTGAGGGAGGTATTTGGTGGGTGTATGATACCGGCGAAAAGTGCACGGTATTAGAGAGGCTAGAAATTGTGGAAGGAAGGAAAGTGCGTATAATCCATGGACTCAACATTAGTCATAAAGAAATCATATACTTATTGCAAAAATATAGAAGTTATGAAAGCAAAGTATTACGCGCATGCTCCTAGGGGGATAGATTGGTAGGAAAAGACCATCGCTCGTCCCCGACCGCCACTCATAAGGAAGACAATCAATAAATAAATCATGTTCCGACTTCATCACATAACGGTTCACCATACGTGCATGCTACGGGAATCACAAACTTTAATACAAGCATTTCTCAAATTCACAACTACTCAACTAGCATGACTCTAATATCACCATCCTCATATCTCAAAACAATTATCAAGCATATTAGGATTTTAAGCAAATTACCATGCTATTTAAGACTCTCAAAATAATCTAAGTGAATCATGAGAGATCAATAGTTTCTATAAAACAAATCCACCACCGTGCTCTAAAAGATATAAGTGAAGTACTAGAGAAAAACTATATAACTCAAAAGATATAAGCGAAGCACATAGAGTATTCTAACAAATTCTAAATCATGTATGGCTCTCTCAAAAGGTGTGTATAGAAAGGATGGTTGTGGTAAACTAACAATCAAAGACTCAAATAATACAAGACGTTCCAAGCAAAACACATATCATGTGGCGAATAAAAATATAGCTCCAAGTAAAGTTACTGATAGAAGTAGACGAAAGAGGGGATGCCTTCCGGGGCATCCCCAAGCTTTGGCTTTTAGGTGTACTTATATTATCTTGGGGGTGCCATTGTCATCCCCAATCTTAGGCTATTTCCACTCCTTGTTCCATAACCCATCAAATCTTTACCCAAAACTTGAAAACTTCACAACACAAAACTTAAAGTAGAAAATCTCGTGAGCTCCATTAGCGAAAGGAAACAAAATACCACTTCAAGGTACTGTAATGAACTCATTATTTATTTATATTGGTGTTATACCTACTGTATTCCAACTTATCTATGGTTTTTAAACTATTTTACTAGCCATAGATTCATCAAAATAAGCAAACAACACACGAAAAACAGAATCTGTCAAAAACAGAACAGTCTGTAGTAATCTGTAGCTAGCGCAAGATATGGAACACCAAAAATTCTAAAATAAATTTCTGGACGTGAGGAATTTATCTATTAATCATATTCAAAAAGAATTAACTAAATATCACTTTCCAAATAAAAATTACAGCAGTTCTCGTGAGCGCTAAAGTTTCTGTTGTTTTTACAGCAAGTTCAACAAGACTTTCCCCAAGTCTTCCCAACGGTTCTACTTGGCACAAACACTAATTAAACACAAAAAACCCAACCAAAAGAGAGGCTAGATAAATTATTTATTACTAAACATGAGCAAAAAGCAAGTAATAAATATAAAATTGGGTTGCCTCCCAACAAGCGCTATCGTTTAACGCCCCTAGCTAGGCATAACAAGTAAGAATAGATCTAGGTATTGCCATTTTTGGTAGGCAATCCATAAGTGGCTCTCATAATAGATTCGTAAGGTAATTTAATTTTATTTCTAGGAAAGTTTTCCATGCCTTTCCTTAATGGAAATTGGAATCTAATATTTCTTCCTTCATATCAATAATTGCACCAATCGTTCTAAGGAAAGGTCTACCAAGAATAATAGGACATGAAGGATTGCAATCTATGTCAAGAACAATAAAATCTACGGGCACATAATTCCTATTTGCAACAATAAGAACATCATTAATTCTTCCCATAGGTTTCTTAATAGTGGAATCCGCAAGGTGCAAGTTTAGAGAGCAATCATCAAAATCACGGAAACCTAATAAATCACACAAAGTCTTTGGAATCGTGGAAACACTAGCACCCAAATCACATAAATCATAGCATTCATGATCTTTAATTTTAATTTTAATAGTTGGTTCCCTCTCATCATAAAGTTTTCTAGGGATAGAAACTTCTAATTCAAGTTTTTCTTCATAAGATTGCATCAAGGCATCAACGATATGTTTACTAAACGCTTTATTTTAACTATAAGCATGAGGAGAATTTAGCACGGATTGCAACAAGGAAATACAATCAATCAAATAGCAATTTTCATAGTTAAATTCCTTGAAATCCATAATAGTGGGTTTAGCAACATCTAGGGTTTTAATTTCTTCAATCCCAGTTTTATCAAATTTAGCATCAAGATCAACAAATTTCGAATTCTTGGAACACCTTCTAGGTAAAGGTGGATCATATTCAGTCCCATAATTATCAAGATTCATATTGCAAAACAAAGATTTAATAGGGGACACATCAATAACTTTTAGATCTTCATCTTTATTTTCATAGGAACTAGAAGAACACGCTCTTATAAATGCATCTTTCTTAGCACGCATCCTAGCGGTTCTTTCTTTGCACTCATCAATGGAAATTCTCATGGCTTTGAGAGACTCATTGATATCATGCTTAGGTGGAATAGATCTAAGTTTCAAAGAATCAACATCAAGAGCAATTCTATCAACGTTCCTAGCCAAATCATCAATCCTAAGCAATTTTTCTTCAATCATAGCATTAAAATTCTTTTGTGAAGTAATAAATTCTTTAATATCAGATTCAAAATAAGAGGGCATCTTATTATAATTTCCATAAGAATTTTTGTAGGAATTACCATAATTATTATAGGGATTACTAGGATAAGGCCTAGAGTTGAAATTTCCTCTATACGCATTGTTACCAAAATTGTTCCTACCAACAAAATTCACATCCATAGATTCATTATTATTCTCAATCAAAGTAGACAAGGGCATATCATTAGGATCAGAAGAAACACTCTTATTAGCAAATAATTTCATAAGTTCATCCATCTTCCCACTCAAAACATTAATTTCTTCTATCGCATGCACCTTTTTATTAGTAGATCTTTCAGTATGCCATTGAGAATAATTAACCATAATATTATCTAGGAGTTTAGTAGCTTCTCCTAAAGTGATTTCCATAAAAGTGCCTCCCGCGGCCGAATCTAAAAGATTTCTAGAAGCAAAATTCAATCCGGCATAAATTTTTTGTATAATCATCCACAAATTTAAACCATGAGTAGGGCAATTACGTATCATTAATTTCATTCTATCCCAAGCTTGTGCAACATGTTCATGATCAAGTTGCTTAAAATTCATAATATCGTTTCTAAGAGAGATGATCTTAGCGGGAGGAAAATACTTAGAGATAAAAGCATCTTTGCACTTGTTCCATGAATCAATACTATTTTTAGGCAAAGACGAAAACCAAGCTTTAGCACGATCTCTAAGCGAAAAAGGAAATAGCTTCAATTTAACAGTATCATTATCCAGATCTTTCTTCTTCTGCATGTCACACAAATCAACGAAGCTATTTAGATGGGTAGCGGCATCTTCGCTATGAAGGCCGGAAAACGGATCTTTTATGACAAGATTCAGCAAAGCAGTATTAATTTCACAAGATTCAGCATCGGTAAGAGGAGCAATCAGAGTGCTAATAAAATCATTGTTGTTGGTATTGGTGAAGTCACATAATTTACTATTATCTTGAGCCATCGTGACAAGCAAGCAAACTAACACACAAGCAAACAGAAAGCAAGCGGGTAAATAGAGAAAGAGAGGGAGGATAGAGAGAGAGAGGGTGAATAAAACGACAAGGGTGAAGTGGGGGGAGAGGAAAAAGAGAGGCAAATGGCAAATAATGTAATGCGGGAGATAAGGGTATGTGATGGGTACTTGGTATGTTGACTTTTGCGTAGACCTCCCCGGCAACGGCGCTAGAAATCCTTCTTGCTACCTCTTGAGCACTGCGTTGGTTTTCCCAGAAGAGGAAGGGATGATGCAGCAAAGTAGGGTAAGTATTTCCCTCAGTTTTTGAGAACCAAGGTATCAATCCAGTAGGAGGCAACGCGCGAGTCCCTTGTACCTGCACAAACAAATAAATCCTCGCAACCAACGCAAATAGGGGTTGTCAATACCTATAAGGCCACTTACGAGAGTGAGATCTGATAGATATGATAAGATAATATTTTTGGTATTTTTATGATAAAAGATGCAAGGTAAAATAAAAGCAAAGTAAATAGCAAAGGAAATAACTAAGTAGTAGGAGATCAATATGATAAAGATAGACCCGGGGGCCATAGGTTTCACTAGTGGCTTCTCTCGAGAGCATAAGTATTCTACGGTGGGTGAAAAAATTACTATTGAGCAATTGACAGAATTGAGCATAGTTATGAGAATATCTAGGTATGATCATGTATATAGGCATCACGTCCGAGACAAGTAGACCGACTCCTGCTTGCATCTACTACTATTACTCCACTCATCGACCGCTATCCAGCATGCATCTAGAGTATTAAGTTAAAAACAGAGTAACGCCTTAAGCAAGATGACATGATGTAGAGGGATAGACTCATGCAATATGAATAAAACCCCATCTTGTTATCCTCGATGGCAACAATACAATACGTGCCTGGCTGCCCTTACTGTCACCGGGAAGGACACCACAAGATTGAACCCAAAGCTAAGCACTTCTCCTATTGCAAGAAAGATCAATCTAGTAGGCCAAACCAAACTGATAATTCGAAGAGACTTGCAAAGATAACCAATCATACATAAAAGAATTCAGAGAAGATTCAAATATTATTCATAGATAGACTTGATCATAAACCCACAATTCATCGATCTCAACAAATAGACCGCAAAAAGAAGATTACATCGAATAGTTCTCCACAAGAGAGGGGGAGCACATTGTATTGAGATCCAAAAAGAGAGAAGAATCCGTCTAGCTACTAACTATGGACCCGTAGGTCTGAGGTGAACTACTCACACTTCATCAGAGAGGCTATGGTGTTGATGTAGAAGCCCTCCGTGATCGATGCCCCCTCCGGCGGAGCTCCGGAACAGGCCCCAAGATGGGATCTCGTGGATACAGAAAGTTATGGCGGTGGAATTAGGGTTTTGGCTCCGTATCTGATCGTTTGGGGGTACGTGGATATATATAGGAGGAAGGAGTATGTCGGTGGAGCAACAGGGGGCCCACGAGGGTGGAGGGCGCGCCTAGGGTAGGCAGGCGCGCCCCCTACCTCGTGGCCTCCTGTTTCTTTTCTTGACGTAGGGTCCAAGTCTCTCTGGTCTTATTCGTTGAGAAAATCACGTTCCCGAAGGTTTCATTCCGTTTGCACTCCGTTTGATATTCCTTTTCTTCAAAACTCTAAAACAGGCAAAAAAACAACAATTCTGGGCTGGGCCTCCGGAGATAGGTTAGTCCCAAAAATAATATAAAAGTGGATAATAAAGCCCAATAATGTCCAAAACAGTAGATAATATAGCATGGAGCAATAAAAAATTATAGATATGTTGGAGACGTATCAATAATAAACATTTATCATGATATAAGGAAATATAAATAACAACTTTATTATTGCCTCTAGGGCATATTTCCTTCACATACGGCAGGCGGCCACAGCCCGGACGGAGTTAATCTGGAGGACGTGATCGCTTTTGGAGGTATTCCGGATCCTTTGTCCGGTGATAGGCGCATTAGTCACCGGATCCAGGCACAGCCGGGTGCTGATGACACTTAGATGGGGCGCTCTATGAGGGCCGCCAAGCTTCATGACATTCAAGCTCAGTCAGGTATGTCGGTTAATAAAAGTTGTTCCATTCTGCATTTTTTTGATGATGAAATTATTGATAAAGCCAACAACTTAGGGATTTCTCTTGGTAGTAATGATTTAGAAACTACAAAATCCATTAATGATCTTCTAGGCTTAGAGACGGACAAAGCTATAGATTTAATTCGAAATTTAGTGGCAGTAAAACCTATGAATGAAACAAATATAAATGATCTTGGAGTAAAAACGTTTCAGAGTCTCTGTGAGGATTTAGTCCCCACGGAGGTCTTAGAAGCCGGTGAGGTAGATATGGTGCCAGAGGGGTATGTGGCCCCTTTGCAGCCAGATATTACTCCTGAAACCGAGCCTCAAAATGCTGAGGAGATGAAGGATTAACCAAAAAGAACCTCGAAGAGGAAGGTTTATCCTACATTGGCAGTTCGTAGGAGTGCGAGAGTTAAACAAAAGAAAAAAAATCCATGATGATATATGAAAGGAATATTCTGGAATAGCAGAGGTCTTGCGGACTTGGCTAAAAGGAGATTCCTTAGTGAGACATCTGTAGAACAAAAATTGGATTTTATGGCCTTATTGGAGACAAGTAGGGACAACTTCACACCGCAGTTTCTCAATACCATTTCAGGGGGGGTTGATTTTGATTGGCACTGTCTACCTCCAAGGGGGCGATCCGAAGGGATCTTACTTGGAGTGAAGTGCGAAACCTTAGAAGTGCTCAATGTGGTCCACAGTGATTTTACTGTCAAATTTCGTGTAAGATCGAAAATTGATGGCTTCAGATGGGCTTTGGTGGTTGTATATGGTGCGGCGCAGCCAGAGCTTAAACCTGACTTCCTCACAGATTTGGTGAGAATTTGCGGGGATGAAAGGTTACCCATTCTGGTGGGAGGTGATTTCAATATCATTAGAAGACAAGAGGAAAAAAATAATGATAACTTCGATGGAAGATGGTCATTCATGTTTAATATGATAATTGAAAGTCTCGATTTGAGGGATATTGACCTCACTGGTAGACAATTCACGTGGGCTAACACCTTGCCTATCCCTACTTATGAGAAACCAGACAGGATTCTCACTAGTGTGGAATGGGAACAGAAGTTTCCACTGTTAGCGGTGCAGGCTTTACATAGGGGCATTTCAGACCATACACCACTACTAGTTGATTCAGGGGAAGCAACTCATGTGGGAAATATAAATACTTTCTCTTTCGAACTAGGATGGTTTGAGAGGGAGGGTTTCATGGAGCTCATTGCGACTGAATGGGCCAGGGACTCTGGCGAGTCCTCTAATATGGAGAGACGGCAAAACAAAATTAGACATTTGCACCAGTTTTTGAGAGGTTGGGCCAAAAATCAAAGTGGTATTTATAAAGTTGAAAAGGAGAGATTGACATAAATTATTAACGAACTCGATGTGAAAGCGGAATCCACTCTTCTTAATATTTCCGAGCAAGATATCAAGAAAGAGGCAGAGAAGAAGTTACAAGCCCTTATGAGAGAGGAAGAGATGAAATGGGCGCTTAGAGCAAAGATTTCTAAGATCGTCCAAGGGGATGATAACACACAATTCTTCCACATGATAGCTAATGGTAAACATAGAAAGAAAAAGATAATCCAGTTAGAACAAGATGAGGGTACAATTGTAGGACATGAGAACTTAAAATTGTACATCTCCGATTATTATAAGAAACTTTTTGGAGCACCCGAAGGAAGCTTCGTATCTCTAGAAGAGAGTACGATCAGGTACATACCTCAACTCAATTCAGATGAGAATGAGGTGTTGGCTGCCCCTTTTTCTGAGAAATAGGTGTTCGAAGCAATAATGCAAATGAAGCCTAATAAAGCGCCCGGTCCAGATGGGTTTCCGGCGGAGTTTTATCAAAAATGCTGGCACATCATCAAGCGAGATCTTATGCCTATGTTTCATGATTTATTCGATGGTCACTTGGATTTGTTTCACCTTAATTTTGGAACAATAACATTGTTGCCTAAGAAGGTAGAAGTTGTTCGCATTAAGCAGTTCAGGTGGATCTGTCTTCTCAACATTAGCTTTAAGATTTTTACAAAGGTTGGCACGAATAGGCTAACTCGGATAGCTCATTCGGTTGTGCAACCAACTCAAACTGCCTTCATGCCAGGAAGACAAATCCTAGAAGGGGTTGTAGTCCTACATGAAATGTTGCACGAAATCCATACGCAGAAAATAGATGGTGTTATCTTCAAAGTGGATTTCGAAAAAGCGTATGATAAGGTCAAATGGCCCTTCCTCCAACAAGCCTTACATATGAAGGGATTCAATGAATCTTCGAGATCTCAGGTGGATTCCTTCATATAGAAAGGCAGTGTCAGAATAAAAGTTAATGATGATACAGGTCATTATTTCCAGACACGTAAGGGATTACGACAGGGGGACTCCATGTCTCCTGTGCTGTTTAACATTGTAGTTGATATGTTGGCAGTACTTATTGGTCAGGCTAAAGAGAGTGGCCAAGTAGGAGGACTCGTCCCACATCTTGTAGACGGGGGCATATCCATTCTACAATATGGGATGATACTATTATATTCATGGCACACAATCTCACAAAATCTAGGAATATGAAGCTTTTTATTTTGTGAATACGCATTGTGGCGTATCATTCCATTGATAGAAGAGAGAGAGAGAGAGTACATTGTTGGTAACCCTGATAGCCGTACACTAGGAGGCGGCATTAGGGCGACCAGTGAGCCAGAGAGAGGGGGTTGCTCAGCCCCAGGGTATAGAGGTCAGGTTACAGGGAGGATCCTATCTAATCCTCGAGCGCCGGCTCTAGCCCAGCGTCGAGCCTCGTCCTTGATCGTGGCAAGGAGTTCACCATTGGAAGGTTGCAGGCCATCAAAGACGATGCTATTCCGGTGCTTCCAGATGGCCCAGGCTGTTATGGTGACCAAAGAAGCGAAGCCCTTGCGGAAGTAGGATGGAGCGGCCAGCGTGCAAGTGGACCACCATTCAAAGAGCTCAGCCTGGCCATCCGGTGGTGCAATCGGTAGTCTACACTACAATAGAACTTCGTGCCAGGTGATACGTGCAAACACACAGCCGGCGAGGATGTGGTGCAGGGTTTCATCGTCCTGGTCGCAGGGCAAGCGGCAGGGTGCGACAGCCCGCGGCGAGCCAGGCGATCGGCAGTCCAACAACGGTTTTAAGAAGCTAGCCATAGGAAAAATTGACGTTGAGCGGTGCCCAGCTATGCCAGATCAGCTTCCAGAAGGGTGCGGTAATCGATCCAACGAACAGGGCGGTGTAGCAGGTGCTGGCAGTGTAAACTCCCGTCGGAGACCAATGCCAAGAGAGTGCGTCTGGAGCGGATGAGAGGGAAACCAGCCACAGGTGGCGCCAAAGGTCGACGTACTCGAGGATTGCTAGCAGGCCAAGGGCGCCGGTGATGTCTGAGATCCAACCCAGGTTGCGCAGCCCGTCGCTGACGAGGCGCGTGCGCTTCCTTCTACGCGGAACCATGGCCACGAGGATGGGGGCGATATCGGCAATGGATTGGCCGTGGATCCAGTGATCCGTCCAGAACGTGCAAGTATTGCCATCACCAAGCATCCAAACCGTAGAAGCTCTGAAGATTTGCTGAACCTCGCGATCATACGGCAGGCGCAGGTGGCGCCATGGGCGCGTTGGGTCCGTGGCCTGCAGCCAGAGCCATCTAGTGCACAGCGCGATGTGATACGTCTCCAACGTATCTATAATTTTTGATTGCTCCATGCTATATTATCTACTGTTTTGGGCAATATTGGGCTTTATTATCCACTTTTATATTATTTTTGGATTAACCTATTAACCGGAGGCCCAACCCAGGTTTGCTGTTTTATGCCTATTTCAGTGTTTTGAAGAAAAGGAATATCAGACGGAGTCGCAACGGAACGAAATCAACTGGAGAAGTTATTTTTGGAAGGAAACACACCTGATGGACTTGGACCCCACGTCAGAAGATACAGGAGCTGTCCATGAGGGTGGGGGGCGCGCCCACCCCCCTAGGGCGCGCCCCTGCCTTGTGGGGCCCCCGTGGCTCCCCTGACGAGCTTCTTCTGCCTATATAACTCCATATACCCTAAAACTTCTAGAACAGAGATTAGATCGGGAGTTCCGCCGCCAGAAGCCTCTGTAGCCACCAAAACCCAATCTAGACCCGTTCCGGCACCCTGCCGGAGGAGGCAATCCTTCTCCGGTGGCCATCTTCATCATCCCGGTGCTCTCCATAACGAGGAGGGAGTAGTTCTCCCTCGGGGCTGAGGGTATGTATCAGTAGCTATGTGTTTGATCTCTCTCTCTCTCTCTCGTGTTCTTGAGATGATACGATCTTGATGTATCGCGAGCTTTGCTATTATATTTGGATCCTATGATGTTTCTTCCCCCCTCTTCTCTCTTGTAATGAATCGAGTTTCCCCTTTGAAGTAATCTTATCGGATTGAGTCTTTAAAGACTTGAGAACACTTGACGTATGTCTTGCCGTGGATATCTGTGGTGACAATGGGATACCACGTGCCACTTGATGTATGTTAAGGTGACCAACTTGCGGGTTTCGTGACATTGGGAACCTATGCATAGGGGTTGGCACACATTTTCGTCGTGATTCTCCGGTAGAACTTTGGGGCACTCTTTGAGGTCCTTTGTGTTGGTTGAATAGATGAATTGAGATTGTGTGATGCATATCGTATAATCATGCCCACGGATACTTGAAGTGACATTGGAGTATCTAGGTGACATTAGGGTTTTGGTTGATTTGTATCTTAAGGTGTTATTCTAGTACGAACTCTAGGGCTGTTTGTGACACTTATAGGAATAGCCCAACGGATTGATTGGAAAGAATAACTTTGAGGTGGTTTCGTACCCTACCATAATCTCTTCGTTCATTCTCCACTATTAGTGACTTTGGAGTGACTCTTTGTTGCATGTTGAGGGATAGTTATGTGATCCAATTATGTTATCATTGTTGAGGGAACTTACACTAGCGAAAGTATGAACCCTAGGCCTTGTTTCCACACATTGCAATACCATTTACGCTCACTTTTATCATTCGTTACCTTGCTGTTTTTATATTTTCAGATTACAAAAACTATTATCTACTATCCATATACCACTTGTATCACCATCTCTTCACCGAACTAGTGCACCTATACAATTTACCATTGTATTGGGTGTGTTGGGGACATAAGAGACTCTTTGTTATTTGGTTGCAGGGTTGCTTGAGAGAGACCATCTTCATCCTACGCCTCCTATGTATTGATAAACCTTAGGTCATCCACTTGAGGGAAATTTGCTACTGTCCTACAAACCTCTCCACTTGGAGGCCCAACAACGTCTACAAGAAGAAGGTTGTGTAGTAGACATCACGATGCCGACGCGGTGCTGGTCACGCACGCCGAGACCGCCCAACTCAATAGGGCAGCAGACCTTGGCCCAGCTGACGAGGCAACAGCCAGCGCGTGCGTCTTTGCATCCTTGAAAAGAGGAAGTCGTGAATGATGTGGGTGACTCGCCGTAAGATGGGTTTGGAGACAGCCATGGCCATAAGGATGTGGGCCAGCATTGCGGCGAGGACATGCCTCACGAGCGCGAGCCGTCCGCCTCGGTTGAGCAGCGCGGCCTTCCATGTTGCGAGCTTGAGGAGGAGCTTGTCGAGGAGGGGCATCAAGTCGGAAGAGGAGTCCTTGCGCACGGACAGTGGCAAGCCAAGGTATTTGATCGGGAAGTGCTTCATGGGGCTGGCCAAGGTGGAAGCAATGTCGGGCAACACCTCGGGAGGGCACCTGATAGGCGTAGCCAAGCATTTGGCAAAACTAGTCCGAAGGCCAGAGGCATTGCCAAAGGTGTCCAAGAGCTTGCGGATGGTGCGCAACTCGGCCGGGTCCGAGTGGCAGAAGAGCACAACATCGTTGGCAAAAAGGGAGATGCTAGAGGCCGCATGTCTATTGGTGAGCCGTTGAAGGACGCCGTTGGAGACGACATGCTGGAGCAGGCTGTTAAGGGTGTCGATGACGATGGCGAATGGCATGGGGGAAACATGGTCGCCCTGGAGCAAGCCTTGCTCGTGCTGGATTGGAGGCCCCGGGTTGCCGTTGATAAGCACACGGGTGGACGCAGTAGAGAGCAGCATGCAGATCCAAGCACACCAGCGCCTCCCAAAACCCAGGTGCGAGAGCGTCTCGAGGAGGAAAGGCCAGGAGACCATGTCAAATGCACGAGCAATGTCAATCTTGAGAAGGATCCGAGGTGCTTTGAGATTGTACAACAACCGCATCGTCTGCTGGACCAGCAAGAAGTTATCGTGGACGCCGCGGCCGGCGATGAAAGCACTCTGGTTTGTAGACACGAGGCTCGCCATCCTCGGAGCAAGGCGCAGGGATAGGACCTTGGCGAAAAGCTTCGCAACTAGGTGGATGAGACTAATGGGGCGATAGTCAGACAAGCTGGAAGCATCAACCTTCTTGGGGAGAAGGGTGATCAGAGCTTGGTTTAACTTCTGAAAGCCACAACCATTCATCGAGAAGATCTTGTCAAAAACAGCACAAATGTCTCCCTTGATAGTGCCCCAGCATGCCCGAAGGAACTCAGCGGTGAACCCATCCGCTCCAGGTGCTTTGCCGAGCGGGAGCGATTTCACACCAGCCCAAATCTCGTCCTCGGTGAACGGCCGATCGAGCTCAGCAAGGTCGAAGTGACGGGGGCCCAGGGCCCCAAGGTTGAGGCTGAAATCGTGTGCGGCAGCTCGACCGATGATGGAAGTGAAATGGTCGAAGGCTGCTCGGGCATGGCCTCGTCATCAGACACGATTGCGTCTCCCACACGCAGGCGGGAGATGGCATTCTTCTTGCTGCGATGTGCCGCATGGATTTTGAAGAACGCTGTGCTGGTATCGCCAACTTTGAGCCAACAAAAGCGAGCCCGCTCATGGGCGATCGAGCGTTCAAGGGAGGAGAGCCCAAGGTAGGCGCGTTTGAGCTCGCACCTCAGCCAAGCCTCATGTGGAGCAAGCGGGCGGGAGTCCTGGGCGGTGTCAAGCCGGAGAATGAGCTCACAGGCAAGCATAATTTGCATGGAAACATGGCCAACGGTTCATGCACTCCAGCCGTGCAGCCAGCGTGCAACAGCTTTTAGGCGGAAGTAGATGGTGCGAAACAGGTCAGTGTTGGGGGCGACAGAGTTCCATGCTTCGTCAACCAACTGGTGAAATCCGTCCAACTTGATCCAAAATCTCTCGAAGTGAAAGCGCCGCTTTGAGGTAGTTTGAGGCGAACACTCAAGTAGGAGCGGGCAGTGATCGGACACCGCGGAGGCTAGTCAGCGCAGAGAGCAGTGCGCGTATAAGGTCGCCCAAGACGCGGTGCAAAGGATGTGATCGTTCTTAACGAGGGTGGGGATCGCCTGCTCGTTCGACCAGGTATATCTCCGGCACTGAAGGTAGATATAATGGAGAGCCAAGTCAGAGATGAGCCGACGAAACCGGCTCATCATGCGGTGGTTAATTCTGTCATTGTTCTTGTCCTCGGTGCACATGATCATGTTAAAATCCCCACCAATGATCCAAGCGTCAGCCATCATGGAGCTCGGCGAGAAACTCAAGTTTATCTGCATCTGCCTGTGGCCCATAGACGCCCGTAATCCACCAAGGGGGGCCGCCCGAGGCAAGCATCACGGTAGCGGAAATGTGGTAGGAGCCAACGACACGGTTAGAGAGGGAGACGTGATATGCTCGCCAAGCAAGGATGATGCAGCCTCGCGTGCCATCCGCAGGCAGCCAGTAGTAATCGGCGAACTCAAGACCCAGAGTCTGGGCAACGACATCAGGCAAGACCAGGAATATGAAGCTTGTGGTATGCCTTTTCAAGCAACTGTTTGGGCTCAAAATCAACTTTAATAAGAGAGAATTGTTCTGCTTTGGGAGAGCTAAAGAAGAACAAGATGATTATAGAAACTTGTGCCGTTGTGAAATGGGATCTTTACCATTTAGTTATCTAGGGATCCCAATTCATCATCGTCGGCTAACGAACCAGGAATGGAAATGTATTGAAGATAGATTTGAAAAAAAGCTAAGCTGCTGGAAGGGCAAGCTAATGTCTTATGGAGGTCAGCTGGTTTTAATAAATTCAATTTTGACAAGCATGCCGATGTTCCTCTTATCTTTCTTCGAAGTACCGGTAGGGGTACGGAAAAGACTCGACTTCTATAGATCCCGATTCTTTTGGCAAAGTGATGAGGCCAAGAAGAAATACAGACTGGCTAGATGGGATATAGTGTGTAGACCAAAAGACCAGGGTGGGCTAGGGATTGAAAATTTAGAGGTTAAGAATAGATGACTGCTTAGCAAATGGTTATACAGACTATCTACCAAGATCGAGGGCATGTGGATATAGATCTTGCGGAATAAATACTTAAACTCTAAGACCTTGTCCCAAGTTAGTGCAAGGCCAACAGACTCACCCTTTTGGAAGGGATTAATGAGGACAAATGTATCTTTTTTCCAACAGGTAAAGTTCTTAGTTGGTAATGGTACCACTACTAGATTTTGGGAGGATACTTGGCTAGGGGAGATGTCTTTAGCTCTACAATACCCTTCCTTATATAATATTGTGCAACGTAAGGAGGATTATGTCACCACAGTATTAAGCTTGATAACACTTAATATCGAGTTTAGGAGATCCCTCGTAGGGGAACGCTGGAATGCTTGGCTTCACCTAGTCCGTAGGTTGAGGGATGTTCAACTTTCAAACCAGGCAGATACAATCAGGTGGAAGTTAACCTTGAACGGAATTTTCTCTGTGAAATCCATGTATTAGACTTAATTTATTCCGGTCTATTGTTGAGGTCTTGACACATATGGAAGATTAAAGTTCCGCTTCGCATCAAAATCTTTATGTGGTTCGTGCACAAAGGAGTTATTTTGACCAAAGATAATTTGCTAAAAAGAAATTGGGTTGGTAACTCGAGATGTTGTTTTTTTGACCAAAATGAATTGATTAAACACCTCTTTCTCCGATGTCCGCTTGCAAAATTGTTATGGCGATCAATTCATATAGCTTTTAACATTCATCCCCCAACGAGCATAAACACGTTATTTGGGACATGGCTTAATGGAGTGGACAAATATATAGCTAAACGTATTCGGATAGGTATATGTGCACTCTTATGGGCTATATGGAACACGAGAAATGATATGATATTTAATGGGACAAACTTCACTAACTTTTTGCAGGTCATCTACAGAGCTACAACTTGGATCCGTATGTGGTCATTACTCACTCATGCGGATTTCAGGGAGCCTTTGGATATTGGGTGCAACAGCTGGGAGACGGTAGCACAGGCTATCTTCAGCCGATTTGGATGGCGACTTAATAATAGGCTAGGTGTGTAGGCATTGTAGTCTATTCTTTGTTGCCAGATGTGCAGCATTTTCGCCGAATGTGGCACGTTACAAAATTTTTTCTCTTTGTTCGGATTACGAGCAACATTGGAACTTAAGACCTTCTTACGCTTTTTAATAATATGGACGTATGCATCGATCGGTGCAGAGGCCGGAGGTAAACCTCCTTTTCAAAAAATGGAACATGACAATACACCATGCACATTACACACTGCATTGAATAGAACATCACCAAGGTTGCATGCCAACGTCATCGTCATCGCTCCTCATCGAGCAAGCGACTTTGACTTCACCTCAAATGACTGCCGGTGAAGCCCTGGCCGCAACAGCTGCATGAAGTCACTCTAAGATCTGCCAAACAGTTAGCCATATGTGTTAGCGACACGGTAGCTCTGATTATGAAGGAGAGTTATGAATAATAAATATGCAAGGTTGGCACCATGGAGAATCATCGAGTCAAACCATCCCTCGCCAGTCATCATCACCACTCGGGCCCGCCACTACAGCTCCAACTTTACATCAATGAACAAACCACGATGATCATGCGGACACATTGAAAAGCCAACCACTACTGCAGGATGCTGCTAATGCGAACTACGATCAGAGACCCTTTGACGAAACTATGTGCGATGCATTAATTGCAAACGGTGATGTAAAAAACCCATCAAAAAAGATGCAAAACGTTTGCGATGAAGGGTACATCAAACACGGTTCATATTTTAGTTGCGTGTGCGATGAGGGGCATACCGTTCAGTTCAATTAACTGTTTGCGATGTGGCAGAACAGAAGAAATAGGCAGCCAAATAAAGGAGTGCGCGATATACTGCATACAGTTCACTCGGATGAACTGTTTGTGATTAGGCAACACAGAAGAAACGGTCAACCAGATCAAGGTGTGTGCGATATACGGCATACGGCTCACTCGGATGAACTGCTTTCGATTAGGCAATGCAACAGAAACGGTTCAACCAGATCAAGGTGTGTGCAATGGAGGGCATACAGTTCATTCTGATAAACTGTTTGTGTTGAGCCAAGAGAACAAAAACATTTCACATAAACAAGATGTGTGTAATACGTGCCAAACATCCAATTACATAGGTGGCTAGTACACACATGACATTTCCACACACCAAAGTAAACTATTACATGCATAATTAACTAGGATAAACGATCATCTGATCATCATCTACTTCTTGTGCTAGCTCGATGTTCTTTCTATGCTAAGTTTCCATTAATTGATGGCATTTTATGAACACGCTACTATTTCCCGCCATTTCCTCACCGATTTCCCTCCACCCAGCGATATTGCGCATAAACCTAAAAAAATGAGACCAACCCAAGGGCTAACCCTCGTTGGCATTTTTTATAGGAGAAACTCCGTGAGCATAGCGCGTCCGAGCAGGGACTCAAACACGGGTGGGCTGGCAGAAACCCCGGCTGCCCAGCCAACGGGTCGACGCCCCGTCCTCATTGGGCATAAACCTAGGCGACGCGTGACACATGGAGGCAACATGCGCAGCCTGTAGCACATCCACCTTTTCCAAGCATGCCAACCCACCAAAGCGCCACCTCTGCCATCAACCTCGTTGACAACAAAAACGAGCAGGCGGCACAGCCCGTCGAGGCCAAGGCGCTCCCCAGCAACGTGATGGACGACGCCGTGATGCACGTCATCACCAGGGTTGAGCAAACCCTTGGCGCATGACGCTTTAGTGCCACGGATCAAGATAGGCATGCTAGCACCGAGAGGCTGTAGCTCACCACACAACATGAACAATGGCATGCCGCAGAGCAAGCTAGGCGCGTATGCGCCGATAGGCCGCGGCTCGACGCACGGCGAGACCATTGGAGCGCCGCAAAGCGAGTGGCGCAGCGTGATGGTAGGTGGAACTACGTCGGTATTTCCCTGGAGAGGGAGGGATGATGTAGCACAGCGAAGATAGGTATTTCCCTCAGTTATGAAACCAAGGTATCGAACCAGTAGGAGAACCAAGCAACACAACGTAAGCAGCACATGCACACAAATAACAACACCTCGCAACCCGACGTGTTAAAGGGGTTGTCAATCCCTTCCGGGGTACGGCGCCTCAAGATAGGCAAACAGACGTGAGATAAATTGTAGTAGATTGATAGATCGAACGCCAAATAGAATAAATTGCAGCAAGGTATTTTTGGATTTTTGGTTTAATAGATCTGAATAAAAATGCAAAGGAGAAGTAGATCGTAAGGCAAATATATTAGAAAGAAGACCCGGGGGCCGTAGGTTTCACTAGTGGCTTCTCTCTCTCGAAAAATAGAAAACGGTGGGTAAACAAATTACTGTTGGGCAATTGATAGAACTTCAAATAATTATGACGATATCCAGGCAATGATCATTACATAGGCATCATGTCCAAGATTAGTAGACCGACTCCTGCCCCCATCTACTACTATTACTCCACACATCGACCGCTATCCAGCATGCATCTAGTGTATTAAGTTCATGGAAAAACGGAGTAATGCAATAAGAACGATGACATGATGTATACAAGATCCGTTTATCTATATGGCGGTAGATATAGATCTCATCTTTTTATCCTTAGTAGCAACGATACATACATGTCGGTTCCCTTTCTGTCATTGGGATCAAGCACCGTAAGATCGAACCCACTACCGGGCACCTCTTCCCATTGCAAGATAAATAGGTCAAGTTGGCCAGACAAAACCCAAATATCAGAGAAGAAATACGAGGCTATAAGAGATCATGCATAAAAGAGATCAAAGGAACTCAAATACTTCCATGGATATAAAAACATAGATCTGATCATAAACTCGAAGTTCATCGATCCCAACAAACACACTGCAAAAGAGTTACATCATATGGATCTCCAAGAGACCATTCTATTGAGAATCAATAGAGAGAGAGATGAAGCCATCTAGCTACTAACTACGGACCCGAAGGTCTACAAAGAACTACTCACGCATCATCGGAGAGGCACCAATGGAGGTGGTGAACCCCATCTGAGATGGTGTCTAGATTGGATCTGGTGATTCTGGACTCTGCGGCGGCTGGATGAATATTTCATCGACTCCCCTAGGGTTCTGGTATTTTTGGGGTATTTATAGAGCAAAGAGGCGGTCCAGGGGGCACCCGAGGTGGGCACAACCCACCAGGGCGCGCCTGGGCCTCCTGGCGCGCCCTGGTGGGTTGTGCCCCCCTCGGGGCACCCCGAGGGGTAACCAGGGCCCATTGCCTTCCTTCTGGCCCATAAAAAATCTTCGTAAAGTTTCATGGCATTTGGACTCCGTTTGATATTGATTTTCTGTTATGTAAAAAACATGGAAAAAACAGCAACTGGCACTTGGCACTATGTCAATAGGTTAGTACCAAAAAATGATATAAAATAACTATAAAATGATTATAAAACATCCAAGATTGATAATAAAACAGCATAGAACAATCAAAAATTATAGATATGTTGGAGACATATCAGCATCCCCAAGCTTAACTCCTACTCGTCCTCGAGTAGGTAAGTGATAAAAAATAGAATTTTTGATGTGGAGTGTTGTTCATCAAGTCATATCATATTATTTTCTTTATAGCATGGACATTTGGACTTTTATGTGATTCAAAGCAATAGTCTAGTTTTGACATAATAATTCAGATACTCAAGCATATCAACAAGCAACCATGTCTTTCAAAATATCAATGCTAAAACAAGTTATCCCTAGCCTATCACGCTCAAACATTGATCCATTCATGAAACACACTCGAATAGTAACTACACCCAATACTTGAGCACGATCATATTGCCTCCTAGTTGGTTCTTTTATGAGAGAAGATGGAGACTCAAATTTCAAAATAAAAATTGCATAAAGTAAAAGAAAGGCCCTTCATAGAGGGAAGTAGGGATTTGTAGAGGTGCCAGAGCTCAAAGTGAAAATTTTGAGATAAAAACATTTTGGGAGGTGTATCCATCCCACCAACGAAAACGACTTAGAGTTCCCAATACTTTCCATGCATAGATATATCATAGGCGGTTCCCAATCAGAAAATAGAGTTTATTCCTTTTCCACCATAACTTTCACTTTCCATGGCTAACTGTATCCACGGGTGCCCTCCATACCAACACTTTCCAAGGAATTTATTATTTGACAACATAAAGTAAATTCATTTCTTTTTGCATTCCAGGACTGGGCATCCCTAATACCTTTGCCTTACTCTCGTTCAATGACAAGTGAATAAACACTCATCTTGAGAATAACACATCTAGCATGGAAAATATTAGCCACCCCTCACCACTCCGCGAGCGAAACAAACACACAATAGAGAAGTTTATTTTGGAAATTAGAGATGGCACATGCAAATTTGCTTAGGACGGCAAAAGAATACCACATATAGGTAGATATAGTGGACTCATGTGGCAAAACTGGTTTAAAGGATTTTGGATGCACAAGTAGAGGTCATAGTTAGTGCAAAATGAAGGCTAGCAAAAAGATTGGGAAGCAACCAACCAAGAAATGAATAATCTCATAAGCAAGCATTAAGCATAATTAACACCGAATAATACACCACAAGTAGGATATAATATTCATTGCATGATTATTGACTTTCATGCATGCATAGGGAATCACAAACCTTAACACCAATATTCCTACTAAAGCATAAATACTCATCAACATAACTCACATATCACATCATCATATCTCAAAACTATTATTAAGAATCAAGTTTATTTTGTCCAATGATCTTCATGACATTTTCTTTTACTTTATCCTTCTTGGATATCTATCACTTTGGGACTAATTTTCATGTGTTGCTTTTCATAAGCTCAAACAAATATAAGTGAAGATCATGAGCATAACACATTTTCTTTCTCTCAAAATAATTTAAGTGAAGCAAGAGATAATTTATTCAAGATTTAACAATGCACACCATGCTCAAAAAGATATAAGTGAAGCACTAGAGCAAATCCTAGCTCATAAAAGATTTAAGTGAAGCATAGAGAGAAATTCTAACAAGTCATGACATAATTTTGGCTCTCTCAAATAGGTGTGTCCAGCAAGGATTGATGACTTAAAACACAAAATAAAACAAGCAAAGACTCATATCATACAATACGCTCCAAGCAAAACACATATCATGTGACGAATAAAAATATAGTCTCGAGTAAAATACCGATAGTTGTTGGAAGTAAGTGGGGATGCCACTCGGGGGCATCCCCAAGCTTAGTTGGTTGCTCATTCTTGGATAATAGCTTGGGGTGCTGGGGCATCCCCAAGCTTAGGCTCTTACATCCTTCCTTCATCCATCGTAAGATAACCCAAAACTTGAAAACTCTAATCACACAAAAAACTCAACAAAGCCTTCGTGAGATCCATTAGTATAAGATTAATAAACCACTACAATAAGTGTTGTATCAAACCAATTCATATTTTGTTTTTGTATTATATCTACTGTTCCAACTTTTCTATGGAAAAACTCATCAAATAAAACCATAGAGCCATCAAAATAAGCACACAACACAAAGAAAACAGAATATGTCAAAATAGAATAGTCTGTAGAAATCTGACTATTTCGAATACTTATGTAACTCAAAAAACTCTGAAAAAATAGGACGACCTGAGAAATTTGTAGAATGATCTAGTGCAATTGGATTGGGTATTTTATCGTTCTCTAGGAAAAAATGAAAATTAATTTCGTGACTGTAAAAGTTTCTGTTTTTTCAGCAAGATCAAACAACTATTGCCCAAGAAGATCCTAAAGGCTTTACTTGGCACAAACACTAATTAAAACATAAAAACACAATCATAACAGTAGCATAATTGTGCTAACACTCAAGAATAGGAAGCAAAAGGCAAAAATAATTTTTATTCTTTGGGTTGCCTCCCAACAAGCGCTATAGTTTTACGCCCTTAGCTAGGCATAAATCAAGGATCTAAGTTTTGTCATCTTTGGTTCGAGATCCATAAGATGCCCTCATGATTGATTCATAAGTGGCTTAATTCTAGTTCTAGGAAAGTGTTCCATACCTTTCCTTAAAGGAAATTGGAACTTAATATTGCCTTCTTTTGTATCAATCACAACACCGATAGTGCGTAAAAACGGCCTACCAAGAATAATTGGACAAGAGGATCACAATCAATATCAAGAACAATAAAATCTATGGGCACATAATTCCTATTTGCAGGAATAAGAACATCATTAATTCTTCCCACATGCTTTTTAATAGTAGAATCCACCAGTGCAAATTCAAGGGAAATTCTTCAAGATTGGTAAGACCAAGCACATCACATAAAGATTTCGGAATTGTAGAAACACTAGCACCCAAGTCGCTCAAAGAAAAACACTCATAATTTCTAATCTTGACTTTGATGGTTGGTTCCCATTCATCATGCAATTTTCTAGGAATTGAAACTTCTAATTCCAATTTCTCTTCAAGAACTTTCATCATAGCATCAACAATATGTTTAGTAAAAGCTTTGTTTTGTTCATAAGCATGGGGTGAATTTATCATGGATTGCAACAAAGAGATACAATCAATCAAAGAGCAACTATCATAACTAAAGTCTTTGTAACCCAAAATAGTGGGCACATCGCTAGCTAAAGTTTTGACCTCTCCAAACCCACTTTCATCAATTTTCTCAACAAGATTTTCTCCCTCCGAAATATTGGGACGCCTTCTACCTAAAGTTAACTCTTCTCCAGTCCCTTTTTCATCATTTTTAACTTTACTAAACAAGGAATCAATAGAAGAAACACCAATCATTTTAAGATCTTCATCACTTTTGCAAGAATAATCACTAGAAAAAGCTTTTTCTAAAAAATTCTCTTTTAGCTCTAAGCATAGCAGTTCTTTTCTTAATTTCATCCATAGAAACATAAAGAGCTTAAATTGATTCATCTACTTTAGGCACAAAACTTTTCATCTTGAGATTTTCCACATCATGAGCAATTCTATCAACACTTCTAGACAAATCATCAATCTTATTCAACTTTTCTTCTATGGAAGTGTTGAAAACCTTTTGTGTATTGATAAACTCTTTAATATTATTCTCAAGATCAGAGGTGTTCCTATTATTATAAGATTGATTTCCATAGGAATTACCATAATTGTTAGAGGAATTACTAGGAAAGGCCTAGGATTAAAATTTCCTCTATAAGCATTGTTGTTGTAATTATTGCGAGAAATAAAATTCACACCAATGGCATCACTATTTTGCTCAATCAAACTAGACAAAGGCATATCACTAAGATCAATAGGTGCACTTTTACTGGCAACCAATTTCACAAGAGCATCAACTTTTTCAGTCAAAGAAGAAATTTCTTCAACCAAATTAATTTTTTTACTAGTAGGAGCTCTTTCGGTATGCCATTGCGAATAATTTGACATGAATTATCAAGCAATTTGGTGGCTTCGGCCAAAGTAATTTCCATGAAAGTACCACCCGTGGCAGAATCTAAAAGATTACGAGAAACAAAATTCAATCCCGTATAAAAAATTTGTATGACCATCCAAAGTTTTAACCCATGAGTTGGGCAATTCCTTAGCATCATTTTCATCCTTTCCCAAGATTGCGCAACATGCTCATGTTCAAGTTGCTTGAAATTCATGATCTACGTTCTAAGGGAAATAATTTTTGCGGGAGGAAAATACTTAGTGATAAAAGCATCCTTGCACTTATTCCAAGAATCAATATTGTTGTGAGGCAAAGAAGAGAACCAAATTTTTGCAGAATCACACAAAGAGAACGGAAATAATTTCATCTTGATGACATCATTGTCCACATCTTTTTGATTTTGCATATCGCATAATTCCACGAAGGTATTAAGATGGGACGCGGCATCCTCATTAGGAGTACCGAAAAATTGGTCTTTCATAACAAGATTCAGCAAAGTAGTATTAATATCACAAGTCTCCGCACTAGTGGCGGGAGGAGCAAGCGGAGTGCCAATAAAATCATTGTTGTTGCTATTTGAGAAATCATATAACTTGGTGTTCTCTTGAGTCATGATGACCACACACCAAGATTGCACTCAAAAACAGATCCGGCAAGAAAACGGCGAACGAAACAAGAGAGACTAATAAAATGGCAAATTATTGTGAAATGGGGGAGAGGAAAACGAGAGGCAAATGGAAAATAATGTAAATTGCAAGGAGATGAGATTTGTGATTAGGAACCTGGTTATGTTGAAGATCCTCCCCGGCAACGGCGCCAGAAATTCTCCTTGATGGTAGCTGGAACTACGTCGGTATTTCCCTGGAGAGGGAGGGATGATGTACCACAGCGACTCTAGGTATTTCCATCAGTTATGAAAACAAGGTATCAAACCAGTAGGAGAACCAAGTAACACAACGTAAGCAACACCTGCACACAAATAACAACACCTCGCAACCCGACGTGTTAAAGGGGTTGTCAATCCCTTCCGGGGTACGGTGCCTCAAGATAGGCAAACAGACATGAGATAAATTGTAGTAGATTGATAGATCAAACGCCAAATAGAATAAATTGCAGGAAGGTATTTTTGGATTTTTGGTTTAATAGATCTCAATAAAAATGCAAAGGAAAAGTAGATCGCAAGGCAAATATATGAGAAAGAAGACCCCGGGGCCGTAGGTTTCACTAGTGGCTTCTCTCGAGAAAAATAACAAATGGTGGGTAAACAAATTACTGTTGGGCAATTGATAGAACTTCAAATAATTATGAAGATATCCAGGCAATGATCATTGCATAGGCATCACGTCCAATATTAGTAGACCGACTCCTTCCTGCATCTACTACTATTACTCCACACATCGACCGCTATCCAGCATGCATCTAGTGTATTAAGTTCATGGAAAAACAGAGTAATGCAATAAGAACGATGACATGATGTAGACAAGATCCATTTATCTATATGGCGGTAGATATAGATCACGTCTTTTTATCCTTTGTAGCAGCGATACATATGTGTCGGTTCCCTTTCTGTCACTGGGATCAAGCACCGTAAGATCGAAACCACTACCGGACACCTCTTCCCATTGAAAGATAAATAGATCAAGTTTGCCAGACAAAACCCAAATATCGGAGAAGAAATACAAGGCTATAAGAGATCATGCATAAAAGAGATCAAAGGAACTCAAATACTTCCATGGATATAAAAACATAGATCTGATCATAAACTCGAAGTTCATCGATCCCAACAAACATACCGCAAAAGAGTTACATCATATGGATCTCCAAGAGACCATTGTATTGAGAATCAAGAGAGAGAGGTGAAGCCATCTAGCTACTAACTACGGACCCGAAGGTCTACAAAGAACTACTCACACATCATCGGAGAGGCACCAATGGAGGTGGTGAACCCCATCTGAGATGGTGTCTCAATTGGATCAGATAATTCTAGACTCTGCGGCGGTTGGATGAATATTTCGTCAACTCCCCTAGGGTTCTGGTATTTTTGGGGTATTTATAGAGCAAAGAGGCAGTCCGGGGGGGGGGGGGCACCCGAGGTGGGCACAACCCACCAGGGCGCGCCTGGGCCTCATGGCGCCCCCTGTGGGTTGTGCCCCCCTCGACGCACCCCCCTGGTGCAACCAGGGCCCACTGCCTTCCTTCTAGCCCATAAAAAATCTCCGTAGAGTTTCGTGGCATTTGGACTCCATTTGACATTGGTTTTCTGCAATGTAAAAAACATGGAAAAACAACAACTGGCACTTGGACTATGTCAATAGGTTAGTACCAAAAAATGATATAAAATGATTATAAAACATCCAAGATTGATAATAAAATAGCATGGAACAATCAAAAATTATAGATACGTTGGAGACGTATCACGGTGCGCCGCACAGCAAGAGCGGATCCATTAGCGCTTGCCTGCTGTCGACAGGGCGTCGCAGCTGGGTACATGTCCCATCTATACCCCCATTCCTCACCAGGAGTGGGTAGAGGCCCTCTGTGTCGTACTTGCACCAGAGGCCGACAAAGCCGTACTTGCACCGGACGCTCGCCGCGTCGTTCGCATGGGTCGCGCCGTTCGCCTTGTCCGCGGCCTACTCGATGCCAACGCGCTAGTCGGTAGGCTCGACCGTCTCCTTGGCCCAGGTGTCCACCTGGGCGCAGTAGAGGAACATGGCCGTCACATCCTCGAGCTGGTGATCTTCGATGAAATAGCCAACTTGGAGCTTGAGATCACGCTCCAGATGTACCATAAGCGTGTCGACCACTTGGACGAATGCTTGCACGAGTTCAGGCAGAGCCAAGAGCTACCATAGGCAAGGGCTGCTGGTCATGGTCTCATGGAGGCGTTTTATTTTGCCGAGTCGTTTCGACGTGGATAGCTATGTATTCACAGCAATCATATTATTGCTCTATTTATTGCTTTGTTTTAATGTGTGTAATCTGTTTTCCGTTCTTATATGTTCCGTTTCAATGTGTGTATATACATTTCCATTCTGTATATGTGGATGATAACAGCTAGATTCAAATTAGTATTCAAAAACAGATAGAAAATGGAATTCATAATATATATATATATATATATACATTAATTGTTCATCAGTTCATCACAGAATATATATATAATATCATCACATATACGGGATGATACTTAACTACTAGGTACAATGCATAAAATTGAAAACGAACAATACTAAAACTAACAATCCCTCTTGGGGGCAGTATTCCGGCAGCCCCTCGCCAGCAGCTCCCTGGTGCGTGGCGTCTTCCCAGCGCGGAGGCAGTACTCCGCCTCCTCTGCCTCGCAGCACTTGACGTACCGATATGCCTCTTGCTGGCGGATGAGCGCGAACGATCTTGCCATTTCATTGGGCGCCCACCAGAGCTCCTCTTTGGTGGCACGCTGGAGCTTATCAGCCCACCTCCACGCAGTGATGAGGTGCCTAGCGCCTTGACCTTCCCCGCGAAGTACCCGTCTTCGTACACCTCCCTCCACACGAAGACGCGCCCGCCCCCGAAGCTCCATTGCCTCCTTTTTCCAGTCGGCATCATGGGCTTCACAGGCCGCCTGGCACTTGGCTTCCTCCTCTGCCATCTCCTTCTTGAACGCCACTTGCCTAGCTTGCTCAGCCGGCGGCAGCGACTAATGTCTACTACGCAACCTTCTTCTTGTAGACTCCTGTTGGGCCTCCAAGCGCAGAGTTTTATAGGACAATAACAAATTTCCCTCAAGTGGATGACCTAAGGTTTATCAATCCGTGGGAGGCGTAGGATGAAGATGATCTCTCTCAAACAACCCTCAACCAAATAACAAAGAGTCTCTTGTGTCCCCAACACACCCAATACAATGGTAAATTGTATAGGTGCACTAGTTTGGTGAAGAGATGGTATACAAGTGCAATATGGATGGTAGATATAGGTTTTTGTAATCTAAAAATATAAAAATATCAAGGTAACAAGTGGTAAAAGTGAGTGAAAACTGTATTGCAATGCTTGGAAACAAGGCCTAGGGTTCATACTTTCACTAGTGCAAGTTCTCTCAACAATCATAACATAATTAGATCATATAACAATACCTTAACGTGCAACAAAGAGTCACTCCAAAGTCACTAATAGTGAAGAACAAACGAAGAGATTATTGTAGGGTACGAAACCACCTCAAAGTTATTCTTTATGATCGATCTATTAGGCTATTCCTATAAGTGTCACAAACAGCCCTAGGGTTCATACTAAAATAACACCTTAAGATACACATCAATCAAAACCCTAATGTCACCTAGATACTCCAATGTCACCACAAGTATCTACGGGTTTGATTATACGATATGCATCACACAATCTCAGATTCATCTATTCAAACCAACACAAAGAACTTCATAGAGTGCCCCAAAGTTTCTACCGGAGAGTCAAGACGAAAACGTATGCCAACCCCTATGCATAAGTTCATAAGGTCACAGATCCCACAAGTTGATCACCAAAACATACATCAAGTAGATCACGTGAATATCCCATTGTCACCACAGATAAGCACATGCAAGACATACATCTAGTGTTCTCAAATCCTTAAAGACTCAATCCGATAAGATAACTTCCAAGGGAAAACTCAATCCATTACACGAAGGTAGAGGGGGAGAAACATCATACGATCCAACTATATTAGCAAAGCTTGTGGTACATCAAGATCGTGCCAAATCAAGAACATGAGAGAGAGATCAAACACATAGCTACTAGTACATACCCTCAGCCCTGAGGGTGAACTACTCCCTCCTCGTCACGGAGAGTGCCAAGATGATGAGGATGGCCACCGGTGATGATTTCCCCCTCCGGTAGGGTGCCGGAACAGGGCCCCGATTGGTTTTTGGTGGCTACAAAGGCTTGCAGCAACGAAACTCCCGATCTAGCTTCTGTTCTGGAGGTTTGGGGATATATAATAGGTGTTGGCATCGAGAACAAGTCAGGGGAGTCCATGAGAGGCCCACAAGGTCGGAGGGCGTGCCCTAGGGGCGTGGGGGCGCCCTCCACCCTTGTGGTGGCCTCGGGACTCTTCTGGCGCGTCTCCGGTACGCCGTGGGCTTCTTTTTGTCTAAAAACAATCTTCGTAAAGTTTCAGGTCAATTGGACTCCGTTTGATATTCCTTTCCTGCAAAGCTCAAAAACAAGGAAAAACAGAAACTGGCACTAGGCTGTAGGTTAATAGATTATTCCCAAAAATCATATAAATGCATATAAAACATCCAAGATAGATAATATAATAGCATAGAACAATCAAAAATTGTAGATACATTGGACACGTATCAGCGACTTCCACAGACAAAGATTGTACTGGCCCCAAAACCAATTGAAAGTTGGGGGGTCTGGTGCAACCTCGTCCGATGACGCGTAGGGGTCCTCGTCGCTGCTCTTCGAGTGAGCGTCCTCGGGGGGGGGGCAACTCCTCGTCGGTGCGTGGGCAGACCGGCAGCGTAATGGCAGAGATTTTTGAGAGAGAGAGAGAGGAAGAGCGAGGGGAGGATGTAGATGAGAATGAAGGCGGGACGACATGAGCAATGTAGTATTTATTGGCGGCCGGAATCCAGTTCGACGAGAACAGTACACATGCCAGTCGCCAGAATTTACGAGTACTGTAGTTTGAATTACACACGATTTCCTCCACAAAATTCGTGTGTGAACTTAATAGCTGACATTTTGCAATACAGAACCATGTTTGATTAATAACCCCCGCCACTCACCTACCAAACCTTGAGCCGCGAAATAGAGTGACAATCATGTGGGGGCCGGTTGTCTTGCCAAATCTTTACATTTTCTTTTTTGAACACCAGATATTTACATCGTCTTATGATTTTTTAACTCACACACAAGTACACAAAAATATGATTTTTCAGACCATCATGGTTAGCCGTTGCATGTAGATGCAGTTCAAATTTGAATTACGGTCATTAGATGGCTAGAAAATCACTTAAATGTCTTTAAAAGGTCAAATGGCCCCTAGAATTTTCCAAATGTTTACATGACAGTTGTAGTAGTACATGTTAAACGTAGAAAATTTTGAAGGCCGCAAGAGGAAGCTATCTCCGGTTTGTCATCGAACATGCATTGTTCCCTCTCGGAACCACGAGCCTTCTAGTGAGTTGCTCTGGTTTGTGAGGGGCGCGTGTCCAAACTTTGGTCAAACAGACCAATTTTTTACCACATCATCTTGGTGGCATGACATTACATCAAGCAAGGTTTCATGTTTTTCCGATCATTTTTTTTAATTTTTTGGAATTAAAATGCCATGGCACTCCATGCATGTGTCCATGTCGTGAGACCAATATGTTTGAAAATTCCTTCTAATTTACTGCACATGGAATTAATTCGCACACAAGTACACAAATATGATTTTTCAAACCGTTCTGGTTAGCCGTTGCATGTAGATGTAGTTCAAATTTGAATTACAGTCATTAAATGGCTAGAAAATCACTTAAATGTCTTTAAAAGGTCAAATGACCCCTGAAATCATCCAAATTTTCACACGACAATTGTATTAGTGCACGCTAAACATAGAAAAATTTGAAAGCCGTAAGAGGAAGCTATCTCCTGTTCGTCATCAAACATGCATTGTTCCCTCTCGGAACCACGAGCCTTCTAGTGAGTTGCTCCGGTTTGTGAGGGGTGTGTGTCCAAACTTTCGTCAAACAGGCCAATTTTGTTACCACATCATCTTCGTGGCATGACATTACATCAGGCAAAGTTTCATGTTTTTTTGATCATTTTTTAATTTTTAGGAATTAAAATGTCATGGCACTCCATGCATGTGTCCATGCCGTGAGACCAATATGTTTGAAAATTCCTTCTAATCTACTGCACGTGGAATTAACTCGCACACAAGTACACAAATATGATTTTTCAAACCGTTATGGTTAGCCATTGCATGTACATGTAGTTCAAATTTGAATTACGGTCATTAAATGGCTCGAAAATCACTTAAATGTCTTTAAAAGGTCAAATGACCCCTGAAAATTTTGAAATTTTCACATGACAGTTGTATTAGTGCACGTTAAACATATAAAAAAATTGAAGGCAGTTAGAGGAAGCTATGTCCCGTTCGTCATCAAACATGCATTGTTCCCTCTTGGAACCACGAGCCTTCTAGTGAGTTACTCCGGTTTGTGAGGGGTGTGTGACCAAACTTTCGTCAAACAGGCCCATTTTTTTAAGACGTCATCTTGGTGGCATGACATTACATCAAGCAAGGTTTCATGCTTTTCTGATCATTTTTTATTTTTTTGAAATTAAAATGCCATGGCACTCCATGCATGTGTCCATGCCGTGAGACCAATATGTTTGAAAATTCCTTCAAATTTACTGCACATGGAATTAACTTGCACACAAGTATACAAATATGATTTTTCAAACCGTTATGGTTAGCTGTTGCATGTACATGTAGTTCAAATTTGAATTACGGTCATCAAATGGCTAGAAAGTCACTTAAATGTCTTTAAAACGTCAAATGACCCCTGAAATTTTCCAAATTATCACATGATAGTTTTATTAGTGCATGTTAAACATAGAAAAAATTGAAAGCCATAAGAGGAAGCTATCTCCCGTTCTTCATGAAACATGCATTATTTCGTCTCGGAACTAGTGAGTTACTCTGGTTTATGAGGGGTGTGTTTCCAAACTTTCGTCAAACAAGCCAAGTTTTTTACCTCATCATCTTGGTGGCATGACATTACATCAAGCAAGGTTTCAAGTTATTCTGATCATTTTTTAATTTTTTAGAATTAAAATGCCATGGCACTCCATGCATGTGTCCATGCCGTGAAACCAATATGTTTGAAAATTACTTTTAATTTACTGCACGTGGAATTAACTCGGACACAAGTACACAAATATGATTTTTCAAACCATTATGGTTAGCCGTTGCATGTACATGTAGTTCAAATTTGAATTACGATCATTAAATGGCTAGAAAATCACTTAAATGTATTTGAAAGGTCAAATGACCCCTGCAATTCTCCAAATTTTCACATGACAGTTGTATTAGTGCACGTTAACCGTAGAAAAAAA
The DNA here is from genome assembly GCF_002162155.2 of Triticum dicoccoides. Lineage (NCBI taxonomy): Eukaryota > Viridiplantae > Streptophyta > Magnoliopsida > Poales > Poaceae > Triticum > Triticum dicoccoides. The sequence continues at coordinate 252,617,729 of NC_041380.1, forward strand.
TGAAGGCTGTAAGAGGAAGCTATTTCCCGTTCGTCATCAAACATGCATTGTTCCCTCTCAGACCCAGGAGCCTTCTAGTGAGTTGCTCCGTTTTGTGAGGGGTTTGTGTCCAAAATTTCGTCAAACAGGCCAATTTTTTTACCACATCATCTTGGTGGCATGACACTACATCAAGCAAGGTTTCATGTTTTTTGGTCATTTTTTATTTTTTATTGGAATTTAAATGCCATGACACTCCATGCTTAATTGTGTCATAGCCGTTAGACCAATATGTTTGAAAATTCCTTCCAATTTACTGCACAAGGAATTAAATCGCAGACAATTACACAAAATATGACTTTTCAAACCGTTATTGTTAGCTGTTGCATGTACATGTAGTTCAAATTTGAATTACGGTCATTAAATGGCTAGAAAATCACTTAAATGTCTTAAAAGGTCAAATGACCCCTGTAATTTTCCAAAGTTTTACATGGCAGTTGTATTAGTACTACAAATTTTCTCGTACATTGAAAACACCATCCGCTGCCACTTTACTCCGAATCATCTTTCACAACTAATAAAAAAGATCCACAACGTCATACACGGTTTTTTTTGTAGGAACTGTTTGCGATGAAAATTTCTTGGTCTATTTAAGTCTTCCTCAAGCTTCGCCGACTCGTCTGCTCTAGTGCCGGCAACCTTCGAATCCACGAATCCCGATCCCCTTTCCCGCACCCCCTTCTTGCAAAGATGACGCCGTGGAAACGCTTCGTGAAGGCCCGTATGATGACCGCGTCCTCCCCGAGCGTCGCCGCCTGTGCCGAGAGCGTGGCCGCCTACGCCGAGAGTGCCGCCGCATCCACATTGAGCACGGCCGCATCCGCCGAGAGGGCGTCTGCGGCAGCCGACAGGGTTGCTGCAGCAGCTGAGACGGCCGTAGCTGCTACTGCGACAACGGCTGCAAACACGGAGAGCGCTCGAGCTGCCGTCCGTGCCGCCGATGTCGCCCTAGCCCGGGTCGAGGCCATCCACGCCATGATCAAGGACGCACACGCCAAGATATGCTAGGCCACCTCAGAATCTCGCATGCAACCCACGTCTGAAAAGGCAGCGGTGGGCACCTGCTTCCTCATGAGATCGCCGAGCGGGAGCTGGAGATGCAGGAGGTGGCGGAGATCGAGGAGCGCCGGGAGAGGAGTTGGGCGTGGCCGAGCTTGAGGTAGAGAAGAGTTTGTCCGTTGAGAAATCGGCGGTAGAGTACTAACGCGAACTCTGGCGCAACCACTACTACGAGTACTACAACCTTGAAGGTGGCGTCGAGGACGGCGCCGAGGACAAGGATGAGGACACGGTCAACTCCAGCAGGGGGACGCGGAGTCCACCAACGGCGACATTTCGCCAGGACAAGTCATCAATGTCTCATCTCACACCGATGATGCATAGGCCGGGACGGAGACGGATTTGTTAAAATTATGCGTACTTAGGCTTTGATTTTAATGTCGTTCTTTTGTTAGAGCAATGTTTAGGTCAACTGGCTCTGTTTAATAACTAAAATTGCTCGATTCAGCAAGTGTGGTCTGTGTGTTGTACGCTCTTTTGTGTGCCCAAATTAGCAAGCGATGTTAAATTATGCAATGACGTACCCGGGAAAATTTCCACCAAAATTTGAATTATCAAACTCATCCCATGCGCGTAAAGCAGAAGAATAGTTTGCGATGCACACAATCGTTCAAAGTGAATGGTGTCCGGCGGCACCGCGCGCAAAGTTTCGCTCCACATTTCGAAATTTTTGGCCTACCGCCAAAATATCTACCCCGCCCCCTCCCCCCTTCCCCACCCCCTTTTCTCCCCGACCACAAGTCACATTTCCCCTATTTCCTCCTTCCTTCCTTCCTAAGCTATAGGTGCCTCCTCGCTCTCGTCGTCTCGCATCCTATCGTCGGGGTCGCCATGGTCTTCTTCAATGACCTCTCCAGCGGTTCCTCCTCCGACGATGACTCCTTCACCACCCAGGTATGCCTCTCTTCTCTCTCTCGGGCTATGACTTGGAATGAAGGATTTTAACTCGGTGGTCGATTTGAGTCATTTCTTCCTCTTGTAGCTCCCTGGGACCATCAGTTACAACGAATGGAGCGGGGTGGCTGAAGATGTGTCTGCTTGCTGTCACCATCAATCTCCATGCATGAAGCTAGTTGCGTTTGAATCTGTGGACAGTGGCAGGAAGTTTCCGGCATGTGCAAAGAAGGTTAGACCCTCTTTAGTTGTTACAAATCATTTGTTAGATGTGATTCAGACACTATCACGGTCCCAACCCATTCATACCACACCTTCAACCAAACGCATCCTAAGACAGTGTCACAGTTTGTACCTAGTATCTAAAAATATTGTCATCTCATCAGCGGTGCCATTAGAAAATTATTTGGCACTGCTTCAACAGTTTGTGCATCCAACTTTGGTCCACACATCCGAGCAGCCAAGCAGTAAAAAACCAAATCTTTATGGCATGAAGGAACTGGGCATCGGAGCAAACTAGGTGCTCCGGAGTATGGGTCCCTGATTTTTTCCGCTGCATTGGCTCACCAGCGCAGGGCACCGGTGCAAGATGTAGCAACATTTGTCTTTACACCGCTTTTGTCATACATAGTGGATGACGTTAGTGCTATTAGTTATATGTTACTAAATTTGTGCATGTACACACCTGTTAGTATCAATTTGCTTTCATCCAAACACTGTCGCTACGATGTTGCAGTTATATTTACCTTCCACATAAAATGTTCAATTTGTTATTTATAGTACATGAGTAAGAACTTGTAGCGTTGTTGTAGTTAATTATAGCTTCATGTTTCAGAATTTGGTTGTTGTCTCAGTAGCAATTAATTCATTTGCACATTGATCTTTTTGAGAAGATATGTCATAATTAACATGTTTCTTCAGTTTTTCGAAATAAGTATAGGTGATTTTCTATGTTGCTATAAACCCATTTCCCCTACAATTGTTACTGATCTAGGTTTAAATATTATAGGATGAACATAAGTGTTCTTACTTGGAGTGGGTTGATCAAGAGTGGCCACAGTCTTTGAAGATATGCCTAGCAAAGCTCCGGAGCATGTATGAGGAAGAGAACAGAGGTAGGCTTAGAGAAAGTGTTGTCAACGGTGAAGAATATTTGAAGATGTGGGATAAAAATAGGAAGGTGGAGAATGAGCTCAGATTTTTTAAATCAGACTTTGCTAAGATGGTGTTGGCAAAGGAGGAGGCACTTTCCCAGTTGGCCAGTGCAAAACAGGTTCTTACTGAACTGAAAGCAGGGGTGGATAAGACATGCGTGGATGATCTTGATTAGGGAAATGTATATATTGTTCTAATATTGTTCTTATGAAGTTGAACTAGCTATATGATGTACTGTGCTATTTTCAGGTAGCTATCATACTGTGATGTTAAAATATATTTATGTGAATAATATTAAATTGGCAAACAGTTGTTCGGTATGAAATGTGAATTTGCGTAATACTTGAATTATTAATTGTAAACCAATAAACCTGCTAAATGGGTCATGGAACTTTGCAAACGATTCTAGGAGTATAAGCGCTTGTGATGGATAGTGTCGGGGAAACGACACCTATGGGATCCCTGGGAATCCCTTCTACGGTTGGCGGGGCGTGGGGCTGCGCAAAGAGCAGGTCTAGAAGATCAGCATGAGGTCATTTTTACCCAGGTTTGGGCCACAAAGGATGCGTAAAACCCTAGTCCTGTTTTTGTGTATATTTAGTGTTCTTGAGCTCTTGAACTAGCTGCGGTGCATGCCCAGTTCAAAAAGTCCGAATCCTTCCTCAGTACGCCTCGGGCCTGCTTTTACATGTCAAAGGGGTCGCCACAATGGCACACAGGAGGTGGAAAGTATCTACAGTGTACAAGTTTATCACCTGGCACCGTAGGACAAATGCATTTAATGAGCTGTTGACGTGCCCTCTTGCTTTATCGGGGGCGGCAACAAGGCTCGTCCGGTCCGTCGCCGCCTCGCTTTACTTCGATGCGCGTCCAAGCTAACGAGGCATGCAGCGCCATACTGGTTGGCTGGCTGCTGTGCTGGTGCGGTGACAGGGTCTTCACGAAGATCTGCATGCCACCACGCAGGTGCTTGAGTAGTTGGCCTAGAAGCTGCATGCTGCCACACAAGTACGTGCCTAATCGGCAGGCTGGTTGCCGCGTCGGAACGACGGCGGGGCAGCGAAACGCTGGTGGGTGCGGGCCTGGCTGTGGCCCCGCAGATGTCCCCGGCAAAGGTCTTGCCGGGGCCTTGTAGCCGTCCCCGGCAAGGATCTTGTCGGGGGTCTTTATCTGTCCCCGGCAAAGATATTGCCGGGGATCTTCATCTTCTGGTTCTTATCTAGGCTTCCAGGCCTTTGGTCCTCACGAAGATCTGCATGCCACCATGCAGGGGCCCCCGAGCCTTGGTCTTGATGTTGTTTATGGTGTCAAAACTCTCAGGCTCAAGGGTGGCGTCCTGGCTGGTATTGGGCAAGTCGCCCTGGCAAGGCTCTTGCCGGGGCTCTGTAGGCCGCTCCGTCAAGGGCCTTGCCAGGGGAAATCTACCTTGTCCTTTTGCTCTTCGCGCCTCTGGCTTGAGTATTGCCTTGGCAGTCTTGTATCTTTCCTTCCTCTGCCACGCCAAGCATGGTCGCAGGTGTGGCTACGACTGCCCGTGCACAAGTAAAGGGGTACAGAAAGGCCCCTACTTTTGTACACTGACAGGATCCCCCAGGCCTAGGCCACACATAAGCGCAAAGCATTGTTGGGCTAGGCCCACAACGGTGCGCAGGCACGCGTGGCAGAGTTTTAACTGCGGTAACTCCTTCGCCAGTTGCACTTCCCCACAACCCGCATTGAGTGCGTGACATGGGGGTCGTGCATGGGACGGTCGCGGCATGCTTGCATCACCTCGCGGTGAACAGTAAAGAGGCGGCTTGCGTCCTCCCCATAAAAAAAGAGGAAACTGCAGGGACGCTGCTCATTTACCCTCTGCGCCCTTTCCAATCTTGGAACCGCCATTCCCTTCTTCTTCTCCAAGCGTGAACCAAAGCTTTCGCCTCTGCCCGCCTCCGCCACGCCCCCATTGCCCTCGATCCCCCACCCCCTCTCAGCTTCCATGGCGCCCAAGACAGGCAAGGGCAAGGGAGCAGGCAAGGACGCCCAGGGGAAGGAGGCACCGGAGAGCGAGTTAGTGGAGTTGTGGATGCAGTGCGCTCTCTTCACCTTGACGGTCGACGTGCTCACCCTTAAGGAGAAGTTCATGCCCCTGTGGGGAAGGGAGACGTCGGGGCATCCCGCCACGTGCATCATCCCGGCCTCCTTCGCCAAGGCCAGTCCAAACCGGCACCCTTTCTTTGTTGACTATTTCTCCTACGGGCTTTGCCCTCCTTTCTCAGTTTCTTCAATGACATCATGCACACCTACGGCTTTCACCTTCTGGACTCCACGCCAAATGCTGTGGCGTGCATGGCCTCCTTTGCCCACCTTTGTGAGGGCTTCGGCAGAGTGCTTCCCAGCACGGCGCTCTTCCGCCATTACTTCACCCCTCGCATCCAGCCAGGAGTGCCATCTCTGGCTGCATCACCTGGATCTCAAGGAACCAGAGCAGGGGCACATACCCAGAGGGTGCCCAGAAGGAGAGGTGGGACGAGTGGCGGGGCCGGTGGTGCTGGATCGAGGAGACAGATCCACAGGAGTTCTGCCGGGTCCGTCGGAGGCCCCCCGTCCGTAGCAAGGACTGGGGCAATCTCGACGCCGACAATAAGAAGCTCACGGTCATCATCACCAAGATCCATCGCTTCACCTCGGTCAGGCTCACTCTCGAGATGATCGGGGCTGACTTCATCCGCCGCCAGATTGCCCCGCTGCACAATAAGGGGAGGCCGGCTTGGGATTTCAGGAACGCAGCCGACATCATGAGGCTCCTCCCCGGCCTGAACCACAACTTCACGGTGCTGCAGCATGCTCATCTTTGCCAGAGGCTTTTTCAGCTCAAAGTTGACAAGGTCGGCGGGGTCGAGAGGACTGGCAAGGCCGAGAAGGCCGGCAAGGCTGCCAACGCCGGCAAGTCTCTATTCGGGCTGCCAGCGGGGGGTGGTCCCATTGAGCAACAACTCTTATCAGACCGCCATCATCACCATGATGCTGGTTTTCAATGCGCACGGCCTCAACCCGACCTGGGTTGATCCAACAGCGGAGCTGATGCAGGCATTCTTCGACAACTTGTCGGAGAGGTACGTTCATGACGAGCCGTAGCTCATCCGCGACACCACTGAGGAGGAGCTAGCATACATTGCCGCCAGGGTGGAGGAGGCAGCACTTGCCGAGGAGGCCGGCAGTCTCAGCACTGTGGAAGACAAGGCCGACATGGCCGCAGAAGAGAGGGAGTTTGCCGAGTGGACGGGATCTGCCGGGGAACCCAGCGGCGTCGGCGTCGGGGTTCCCCTTGTCGAAGAAGCGGTCGAGAAGTCGGCCGAAGAGGAGACTGAAGCAGATGACTCCCCAGCCCCAAGGAGGAAACGCGTCCTGCGGCGGGCTGGCTCCGGCGAGCCGGTCTGGCCCGGCAGGGCCACGCAGCGGCAACAGGCCCAAGCGCAGCCCACGTGCCAGACGAGGGCTGCGACAGCGAAGAAAGCCGCGGCCGCCGCCTCTTCCTCATCCAAGCAGCGTAGAACCCCATCCCCTTCCGCCCCTCTTGCAGACGCTGCCCCGGAGGTCGAATTCGACCTTGGGTCCTTCAGCCCAAAGAGGAAGAGGAGGCCAGCAGAGGAGGACAAGTAAGCATCTTGCCCCTCATCATTTCTTGACCCTCTACTCATACCATCTTTCCCTGACTTGATCTCACCTTTGCAACGACACGGAGACGCTGGCCCAAAGGGCAGCGAAGAGGGCCAAAGCTTTGGCGGGCAACGATCCCCCGGCGAGCGCTCCGCACACGCCGGCGTTGGTGGTGATCAGCCTGGACAACAGCCCTCGACACAGCCCCCGCTTCAGCCCCCAGCGTGAGTTCATTATTCACTCCTCATCGGCAGGCGTTGGGGCGTGAATCCTTGGTGCTAACCTTGTCGGGTTTGCAGGAGGAGAGCGGCAACAGGAGGAGCCGCTGAGGGCCGCCCCTGACACGCCGCCCCTGTCGACCACGCCACCCTGAGGGGCGTCCCCGGCAAGGCACCTACCGCCAAGCCCACGCGCATGGAGGAAGAGGGGCAAGCATGGGCACTGGTGGCTCCGTCCCGGTAACGAACGTTGGCGGGGAGGGAACCACTTCTTCTTAGCTCGGCACAGGTAAGCGGCCTGCCTCCCGTCCCTTGCTATCTCTGCTATGCAATGTTCTTTCTTTTCTTTGTTCTGAACTTTGATTTCGGCCCCGCTTCATTCTCCCTTCTAGTTTCCAGACCCTCCCTTGACGGACCAGGTGTACGTCAACGCCGTCATCGAGGAGGTCGCCAAGGATGCCAAGGCTGAGGCCTCCAGGATCGCGGCTGAGGAAGCCACCAAGTCCGTTGCCGAGGAGGCCGGCGAGGCTGCTGCCGGGGAGGCCAGCAAGGGGCCCGCCGGGGAGGCCAGCGAGGCTGCTGCTGAGGAGGCCGCCCAGGAGCTTGCCGGGGAGGGGGTGGCCGATGACCAACCTTTCTCCCCCACAGTCCCGCCTTGGGCAAGTACTTGAAAGTGGGTGACGATCTCTTCATCTGCCTCCCTGGGACGGCCGACACCAGAGCGCCAACCGAGGGGGAGGTGTTCGACGATGAGGCTCTCGCCACCGCCAGGCTCCAGGTTTTCGACGAACCAAGCGCCGGCGGTGGCGGTTCCCAAGAAGAGCATCTCCTCGGGGCAATGAGCACCAATTTCCAGAAGCTTCATGCGCTCCACCGTGCCCGCTTGGATAAGGTGAACTCCAGGATGGCAGCTGTGGACAAGGCGGAAGTGGATTTTTAGGAGCACGTCGCTCAGACATAAGTCTGGTTCAGCGAGGCCCGGGAGGAACTGAGGACCGCCCAGCGTGAGCTGGATGAGCACAAGCGGGAGCTCATCCTGAAGCAGGCTGACATCGAGAAGGCCCAAGAGGCGGAGAAGGAACATGCCGGCAAGGACAAAGCTGCCCGGCACCAGCAGCAAGCTCTGCTAAACACCCAGGAGGAAGACCTTGTTGCGCATGAGCAGGTGCTTGCCACCACACTCCGTGGCAAGGACGAGGAGATCGGGAAGATCGTCGCGCAGCGGATCCAGGAGCTGGAGCAGAAGCATAAGGACACACTTGATGCTTTGGCCCTGGACCAAGCCGGCAAGGTGGAGAAGCTGGAGCTGGAGCGGCAGGGGCTGAAGAAGGAGATCTTGGAGCTGACGGAGGAGAGGGACACGACCAACCGCACTCTGGCGGATTTGCATGTCGCCATCTCTAACAAGACCAAGCTGCTCTTCAAGGCCAACGGCTCCATTGATGATCTAAAGCTGAAACTGGGAACCTTGGAAGGGATGCTTTCGGAGGTCATAGCCCGCGAGGAGACCCTGACCAAGGCCCTTGAGAGCGAGAGGCAGTTGCGGAAGGATGACGCCGCTGCCCACAAGGACTGTGTGGGCAGCGTAAACCTCTGGATCGACCACCTCATCGACGTTGTAGAGAAGCTCACCACGTAGCTAGCTATCATGGGCATGCCAGACGTCAGGTTCTCTTAGGAGGAGAACACAAGTCCCAATGCCAGACTGACCTTGTTCTTCGAGCGCGTCCTTGACGCCCTAGAGCCGCTCTGCTCCAATCGAGCAACCTATTTGGCTAATGAGGCCCAGAGGCTTTGCCGGGGCGCTCTGACCAAGGTGCTCATCAAGGTGGCATTCTGGAACCCCAAGCGTTGACTTTGTCGACGCGCTTGAGAGCTTTCCGGAGGATGCAGACCTCACGACACTCAAAGAGCTGCGTTGATGGAGTCAAGAGGGCGGAGGGCCAGCGCCGGGACTAGCCACCCCGTTTCTCATTGCCGCTGCGGGTTCATGACCAAGACAATTTTATCTTAAGTTAGAACTGTGGCAGTCGTTGATGTAATATAACTTTGTAGTATTCTGAAATAGTGCGTGCTATCTTCCTGTTTGATCTTTCCTTCTATGTACACACCCTATGCTTAGTTGGATCGGTTTTCCGGCGCGTAAACCCATGATGTGGCACTTTGAGGAAGGGATCCTTAGTAGCCTGCCGGGGGGCGCTTGCTGCTGGGCAAGCCACCTTGCCATTCTCAGCGCAGCCGCATGAACTGTTGAGCGGACTCGAAACAGAACAAGGGTGTTGCTAATAGCGGAAGGGTTCCTTTGCGTGCAGGTTCTCCATACAAGGAGCAAGATCTTTCGAGGAAAATAAATCTATAAAAAGGAAAAAGAAATTGCTCAAGGTTTTGTGTGACTTACCTTTTTCGTCGCCATACGGATGGTTGTTGCGGTCGCAGACGGCACCGCCTGCCTAGCTGATGGCTCCAGAGTGTGGTTGGTTGATGTTTCCCTCTTCTTTGGAGCCCTCATGATGAAGGAGTCAATGCGATGACTTCAAAATCAGATTTACACAGCCTGCTCCCCCTACCTGGCGCACCAAAGATGTCGGGGAAACGACACCTATGGGATCCCAGGGAATCCCTTCTACGGTTGGCGGGGCGTGGGGCTACGCAAAGAGCAGGTCTAGAAGATCAGCGCAAGGTGATTTTTATCCATGTTCAGGCCACAAACGATGCATAAAACCCTAGTCCTGCTTTTGTGTATATTTAGTGTTCTTGAGCTCTTGAACTAGCTGCGGTGCATGCCCAGTTCAAAAATTCCGAATCCTTCTTAAGTACGCCTCGGGCCTCCTTTTATATGTCAAAGGGGTCGCCACAGTGGCACACAGGAGGTGGAAAGTATCTACAGTGTACAAGTTTATCACTTGGCACCGTAGGACAAATGCATTTAATGCGCTGCCAATGTGCCCTCTTGCTTTATCGGGGGCGGCAACAAGGCTCGTCCTGTCCATCGCCGCCTCGCCTTGCTTCGACGCGCGTCCAAGCTGACAAGGCATGCAGTGCCATGCTGGCTGGCTCGCTTATGTGCTGGTGCAGTGACAGGGTCTTCACGAAGATCTGCATGCCACCACGCAGGTGCTTGAGTAGTTGGCCTAGAAGTTGCATGCTGCCACGCAAGTACATGCTTAATCGGCGGGCTGGTTGCCGCGTCAGAACGGCCATGGGGCAGTGAAACGCTGGTGGGTGTGGGCCTGGTGTGGCCCGTAGATGTCCCCGGCAAGGGTCTTGCCGGGGCCTCGTAGCTGTCCTCGACAAGGATCTTGCCAGGGGTCTTCATCTGTCCCCCGGCAAGATCTTCGCCTTCTGGTTCTTACCTAGGCTTGCTGGCCTTTCGTCCTCATGAAGTTATGCATGCCACCATGCAGGCGCCCCCGAGCCTTGGTCTTGATGTTGTTGATGGTGTCAAAACTCTCAGGCTCAAGGGTGGCGGCCTTGTTGGTATTGGGCAAGTCGCCCCAGCAAGGGCCTTGCCGGGGGAAATCTACCGTGTCGTTTTTCTCTTCGCGCCTCTGGCTTGAGTACTGCCTTGGCAGTCTTGTATCTTTCCCTCCTCTACCGCGCCAAGCATGGCCGCAGGTGTGGCTACGACTTCCCATGCACAAGTAAAGGGGTACAGAAAGGCCCCTACTTTTGTACACCGACAGATAGTCCAATGCCATATAGTTTTCTTCATCAAATTGTCTGTGATGTAGTTGATAAAAGCAAATGGTTAACTAAGGCAAAGCATGTGTGATAGTTCCACCTTTCACACACGAGCCTATACATAAAACTATGTGGGATGTACATACGAACTGAAATGTTTTCCCTGGATTGACTGTGTGGGATGTACATACGAACGGAAACATTTTCCTTGGATTGACTGTGTGGGATGTGCATAAGAACGGAAACGTATTCCTTGGATTGACTGTGTGTGATATACATACGGACATAATTTTTTTTCTTGGATTCACTGTGTGGGATGTACATACGAACGGAAATGATTAGGTTTCGACGCCTTGCCCGATCGCACACGAGCTCATTTTGCCCTAGCCTATGTGCCAGGAGGGCCTATCCCCGACGGTTTTTGGGTCGTGTGGGAAGGACCCCCCTATCGCCCACACTCACTTAGTGATGGTTCCAAATGTCATCACGGAAAGGGGTTAAAAACCGTGTGTATAGCACCGATGCGTACCAATGAACCACCAACATAAAAACCATCACTGCATCACGTGGAACAACATCTAGATTTGATACCAAGCTCGTACCCAATCCAGATCCGAGCTGCTCCAATGAAGCAGTAGAGCAAAAAACAACCAGGTGTTTAACACTGGCCTCCAAAAACATATCATGAAATTACTTGTTTGCCACCACCCGGTCAAGCCTAACTTTGATGTTTGCTCGGCCTGGCTGTCGGTTATCATAAGTGTATGGTAGACCAGAAAATCAAAGATCACCAAGACCACATAACTCCAAAGCATGAGGAGAATTAATCATCTGACCTGCTGAACAAGGAATCTTGGAGAACTGTTCGAAGCCCCCACATGGCCTCATTGAAGTCTCAAATCACCGCATGTGACATATCCGCTTGATAGTGAAGATCACATAGAATCGACAACATGTGGTGTCGGTCCTCGATCCGTGGCTCACCGTAGGTGCAAGTGAGCCTCCATGGAGGTTCACCCGCCATACCACACACATAAGCATCAATATATCGTCTGTTCATAGATTTTACATCGAGTTGCACCGATTCATGCCAAAAAGAGCTAAGTCACTACTAAGCCATTGTTATCAACTGCTTCAAAATCACTTAAATCTAAACGAGATCGATATCTTTTCATCTTATCTTTTGATTGCCTAGTTTCACATAGGAAATATATGTTAGAGTTGTGTCAAATATTGTGTACACGGTAGGTTACAGTTGGACTAGGAGTTGTATTGTATTTACATAGGATGTGGAGTTGTGTCCTAATAGGACACTTGTACCCTAGGCCTCTCATATATAGCGAGGGTAGACACACAATGTAACCTATGCCAACATAATAGCACCAGAGAGCAGGGGAAGCCGGCGGCATGTGCCGGTGTCTAGGGTGACCGGGTACGGTATTGTGACGGTGTCATGGGGAGGAGCGCCCGTAGTCAATCCCTGGGGATTTAGCCATATCGATGAACCTCGTTAACAAATCTCGGTGTCGTGCTCGTGTGATTGCTTGGTCCTTGGATGATCAACAGTATGCCTCGGATTTATTCTACCAAGTGGTATCATGAGAAAGGTTGAGATGAGGTTGCTTGAGTTGATCTAAAGGAAGGTTTGATGTGTTAATCGGTATCGTCTGCACTGGAAATCGCTGTAGATCAATTGGAGCGCGCGGTTGGGACCGATTGGAAAATATGTCAGACGAGGCAATCTCGACGAGTTGTACAGATCGGATTGTGAGCTATCAGCGGATGTAGGAGGCAACCCTAGACAGCGTGTGCGGCTCGATCGCAAGGTGATGCATCACGTGGCAAGCGACGCTCGGCGGGCCAAGCAAAGCCGAGGCGCGCGCGGTGTGGTCTGGCCCAGCGGGGCTAGCAGGTGCGCATGTTGTGCTGGAGGTCGCGCGGAAGGCTGCCTAGGTGCGCTACGCGGCAGGGCGGCGGTGCACGTCGGATCGACTCAGGAGATTTGTTATGGAAAAAAGATAGGGACCGAGTCCCTGGAGACAACGGACTCTCCTGTGCGACAGGGAGGCGGCCAGATCAGATCGACAAAGGCAAATATCCATCGTTGTGTATCCATCAAGAGCAGATTTGACACAAAGGACAGCACTAGCATCGGGTGTTGAGTCAGGAGCAATGACGCGAAGATCAAAAGCTTTTTGGTTGGAGTTGCTAGTAGTACACATATGTTCTGTCGTGTACTTGTGCATCACAGGGAGATTGCTCATGTATTTTTTTTCACAAGGTCAGTCGTACAAAGAACTATGACGTCAATGGGCGTCAGGTTTGAGGTGGAGAAGTTCATGGAACTGAAAACCTTTGGTTATGGCAGACAAAAGTGAAAGATTTGTTGGCACAATATGGATGCTTGAAGGTGTTGCGGGAAATCATGTCAGCTAAGATGGGGTTATCATATGACGGATGGAGATTCGCAGAAGACGATTTGGGAGCCTCGAGTGTGTCGTACAGTCGAGCGAGTTCGGCTGGGTCAGACTAGGCAGTCTGACGGATCGACGCAAGTCGGTTGGTACAGAAGAAGGTGTTGGATCGGCAACGACAACAAAGGAGCGTGATGCTGATGGTGACCGACTTCTGGGCGTGGAAACATGTGGCACAGGCCTCGAGGGCTTGTGTGGCTTCGACAAGACTATGGCGTGGGGTTGATTCAAGGTGGTGTATACACGGAGCTTGAAGTTGACGGGGCGCATGGGTGGACTGATCATCTACCATGGAGTCATGTTGAAGGTGGAGCTGGAGTCTGGAAGACTTCACTCGGTGCTGATTGAGGGGCTACGACGTAAGATCTTAGAGAGTCAAAGCCTATTCAGTGGGAAAAGCGAGTGACATGCAGTTCGGACTAGAGCCCAGTGGTCTGATGGAAGCATGAAACTCGTCATCGGTCGGTGATGATTGGTGGTACTCTGAAGTGGGGGTTGAGTGGTGTGGGTCCGTGACCCTTGAGACTCGACCGGGACAGCGGAGGCTCGGCGCGGTAATAGCGGCGAGGCGTGCGGTACGCACGGGACATGGAGACAGGCCAGGGCTCTGGTGGTCATACATGTGGTGAGACAACTGTGAATTTGACTCGGGATGACTACAAGCAATGGTGAAATTCCTTCAAGTTTCAGAAAGGCTGTCAAGAAAGGAGCGGTGATGTTGAGTTCAGGTAACTCTTATGTGTGACATCCAATATGTGAGTTGTTCACTTTCACGCAGGTCAGTGATCAATGTGTGATGGCGTTGGACGGATACTCTGGAAGTTGGGAGCGCAAATAGAGTAATGTGGAACTTAATTTTGTTCAAGTGTTGACTTTGGTCAAGAAAAGGAGGGACTACAAGTTGCTGGTGGAGTCACATGGAGTCTTTGGAGTAGCAGCGGTACTCATGGGATAAGCTCAAGTCCAATGCATATGGAAGTTTGACGCACTAACGAATTCAAGGTGGTGAGAATATTCGCCAAGGTGGAGTTTGTTAGAGTTGTGTCAAATATTGTGTACAAGGTAGGTTACAGTTGGACTAGGAGTTGTATTGTGTTTACATAGGATGTGGAGTTGTGTCCTAATAGGACACTTGTATCCTAGGCCTCTCATATATAGCGAGGGTAGACACATGATGTAACCTATGCCAACATAATAGCACCGGAACGCAGGGGAAGCCGGCGGCATGTGCCGGTGTCCAGGGCGACCGGGTGCAGTATTGTGACGGTGTCACGGGGAGGATCACCCGTAGTCAAGCCCCGGGGATGTAGCCATATCGGTGAACCTCGTTAACAAATCTCGGTGTCGTGCTCGTGTGATTGCTTGGTCCTTGTATGTTCAACGGTATGCCTCGGATTTATTCTACCAAGATATACAAGCGGTTTGGGCTTCCACCAAGCTCACAAGATGATGAACGGCCTGGGAGCCCCCTGGTTGTTCCACCTTAAAATATTCATTGCCCCTGACGGGGTGCCTCCTATGGCCCCGTCAGTTCTCTAGCAGCCCCTAGGCCGGTTGCCTCCAAGGTTGGATTCTTACCCTCCTCAACCATAACAATGTCCACCGTTGTGCCTCATGTCACACTTGTCTTTTTCTTCTTTGGTGTCCTTTCCCGCGCCTTATCCTCTTTGTTCAACTATGAGTGCACCACTAGGGCGGTGCCCAAAGTATCCTGCCATGCAACATCTAAATGATAACAAACACTTCGCTTACTGAGAGTGGATGTATCATCGGACATCTTCGCATCCACCACACAAGCTTGAGAAGACATATTTAGCATCATCAGAATCATGTATGAATCCCTCGGTTCTAGTGCATAACTTGTACTTGACCACCATCCATATGGGCATTATTTGAGCAGGAGAATCAACCGCTGGGGGCTTCTCCTTGGCTGTGTTTGCCTCGCCCGTTCATGTCATATTCTAAAATTTCTCTGCCAGATATTGTGATATAGCAGGGTTACCCTTCTCATGAGCTTCCTGGGTATCTTTGGTTTGCTGATGTGCATTGCCCCGTCCACCATCTCTTCTGCTGCCGCTTTGGCTTAAACTAGAGTCGTCTTCTAAAGATAAATCGAGGCCCTGAAACACAAGGGGATTGGACCTGAATTGCCATGACCCCTCTTTCAGAATGCTCACCATGTCCGCCTTGCTACTAAAGTGCACAAAGTACCTATTGCTTCCCTGAAAAGTATACATCATGTCGTCCCTAAGCTGCCATGCATCTTCCAATTCATCGAACAAAGTGTGATGGGTGGATCTCTACAGAGATTGTTTTTGAGCAAAAGAGGGATCCCCCTCCAATTTCATTAATGAAACCAACATTCAAAGAACCAACAACATCCCACTAGAATTTCAACTACTACCAAAGTCTTTGCAGGGACAGAAGAGCATGATTCACTACAAAAAATACAGTTTCGTGATGATACGTGTTTGTCATAGTAGGTCACGTTTTCTCTCATGCATGTACACCCATGACGATTTTATGACAGAATCAAGATAGTCATTCCTGTGCTATTGTAGAAGTGTTCCATGGCATTACAAGAATTAGTATCACAGAAGTGTCCACTTCGATGATGATAAATCGCCCGTCATAGAAGTGCTTTCGTCAAGGGTAACCGACACGTGGCATCCACCATAACAGGTCGCCGTTAAGCTATTGGGTTCTGGTTTGGATCCGGTAATCCGTTAAAAACACTGACTAATGGGAATTTTCCACGTGTAAAATTCTCATTCGCAGGCAGATCCATGTGTCGGCCCGACGTTCGGACAGTTGTCATCCAGCGAATGGATGGAACGCGCCTATGATATGTTGACACATGTCTCGACCCAACATTTACCCATTCAGGTTAAAAGGCCTGGTCTGTCAAAATAAGCGAGCCGGCCCATTAGCGGCCTACTTGAGTAAGGCCCATTCACAAGCACAGACCATACAAGTTACATAGAATCGGACCATCAAAGGCCATCATTAGTTTCAGCCCGTTAACAGCCCACTACGTCTTTGGGCCCAATTACGGACCGAGATTCTTTCGGCCTGTTAGCAGCCCATCGTTAGTTCTAGCCCGTTAATGGCCCGGGACGTCTTTTGGCCTTTTCTCGGCCCATTCTACAGTTGGGCCAATTCTAGCCCGTTGTGACTTTAGCCCGTCCTTGGCCCATTCGGTAAATGGGCCAATTCCTAGCCCATTTTGTCTTTCGGCATGTTAACGGCCCGCACAACAGTTGGGCCTTTGACTTTGGGTCCATTAGAGGCCCATGTTCCGCAGGGCAAAATTTTAGCCCGACTCGACTTTTGGCCTGTTGAAAGCCTAGTTTGCAAATTGGGCCTCCTCTGGCCCATAACACTTTCGGCCTCTTACTAGCCCGTAAAGTAGAAGGGTCGAGACAAAATTGACGTTTATTTCAGCCTGCTAGAGGCCCGTGGGCCATTTCCATTTATACGGCCCTATCGAGCTTTTGGCCTGTAAACGGCTGCTAAGAGTTGTTGTTACGGTGGGCCACATCATTTGGGATCCACTAAATATTATTTTGACCAGCCCAATTAAGGCCCACTTTGACTACACATGTTTGTTCGTTTGTATGGCGTCCAGGAAATGTTTGGGCGTCTTGGCCCCCGTTTCAATGATATATCATATTCAAGAATTATCCTACTCTATACTATCGCCTCTAAAAAACATACATTATACAATAAAAAGACTAAGGCATAGGAACGTAGAATAATCCTACATTATACAATAAAGAAATTACAACCGAATATACCCACTTGGCATGATAGTTCGGCACCAGTGATAATAAAGCGTACACAAACAGCAACTTACATACACTGGACAAATAAAGCTCATACATCATGGACACGCACCAACAAAACTTACCATTTGAACTATAATCTCTTCAGAAAATAGGATTGGCTGGATTCAGATAGCACAAATTTTAGTCTACAAAATCTCCAATTCCTTCGTAGTTACCTCAGTGTCTCGTTTCATTTTTTTGACTCCTGCATCTAATACCTGCATGTCCAGTCTCAACTTGTTGATTGTACGTTGAGAATCATGTACACGTTGTCTTGCCACCTCTAGTTGATGCTCGAGAACATCATCACATTCCAATTCCAATCCATAATCATTTGGTAACGACCATGCTGCACTGCCTGCAGATCTTTGTGTCGATGTCACTTCATCCTGAAATGTTTCTGTAACTACACATGACTAGGGCAAAAATATAGTTACAATAGTGAAGCGAGCAAGACAGACTATTTTGTACAAGGCAAAACAAGACTAACAATAATGTTACACGTCATGAAGCATAAGCAGGTGATATTTTAAAAATTATAAAATTGTAGTCTGTGCAACCCGCATACAGAAATCTCTCTTAGCTCACCAGAGGAGCATGATGTTGGGGCCAAATCCAAAACACAGACAAGTTACAAATTTAGATAGCACGTTGCGTATAAGTAAGCAAGTAGTTGGGCATTCTGTAGCTCAATTAAAGTCTTAGGGAGCATAATGAACAACAGAGGGATTCATACAAACCTACTACCACAAGCAAAACTATGCAATCATTAGCCTAGTATAAACTAGATTGTGAGCCTCATGTAGTAATAGTTGGTTAATAGACTTCAAAGCTTCAGGCACACTTTGCCAGAGTAATTAAATGGTAAGGCCTTTAATTATGTCAACTAATAGTTATACAGATACCCAACATCAGGCATCATTGTTTGGGCATCTCATTAACTGAGGACAAATAAAGCAATTGAAAAGAGCAATTTAACTATGCCTAAAACAAACAAGCAATTGAACTGTTGAGTTGGATACAGTGACTTACCTTAACTGGTTGAACAGGCTCAGCGCTGCTCCTCCTTCTCTTGTGAGGATCCTTCCCAACATCTTGTACTCGGAAATCCTCAATCTTAACTTCATTGGACCCCCTCTGCAAGGTGACACAAACTAGTTACCCGTCTCCTTGGAAGACAAATATACATACTTTCCAGTCTGTGAACAACACAAAAGGACGAGATTATAACAAAACAATACCACACAATGAAACATGCCACATCTCTTGCACTTGCACACAATGAAATGAGCATTTCTGTGTGCACTATGTAAAAACTAGGCATACCTTTGAACTGGATCTCCAGGTACTCTTGGAGGGCCTACTTTAGTGTAGAGCTAAACCTTTATGTCACCTATGAGTTAGACAAGCCCCCACTACAGTAGCCCTTAGTGTTTAAATCATTGACAAGCTCTTTTAGAGTGTTAGGTGAAGAACACCAAGTAATCAAAGCAAACAGTCCTAGTATGGCTGGCTGATACAAACAAGCAATTGAACAGATGTGTGAGCAAATCTTACATATCAAGAAAAGAAGCAAAGAAGGAGGCTTAAAGACCATCACTTGACTGACCAGATTTAAGGGGCATTTAAACATCATGTGCAATGTATGAACTAACATAAACATTGCATATTCCAGATTCTACAATGGAATGCACATGTATTAGGTTATGCCATGTATGATGATGCCTAAATGTACACTATAGCAGGCATGAGTGATTCATCATTGCACGCACAATTGAATTACAGGTTAATAGCCAGTTCTATTACGCCTTTTCAGAGCTTATTATCAAAATAAGCCATACAAGTTGTAAAGAAGTAATTTTTGAGTTATGGGCTTGGGCTTAACTTATTTCGCTCTGGAGGGGGGTGTTTCGGGTAGAAGCTCACTAAAAAATGAAGGGAAGGGGAATAGTGAAATGACTCTATTGTCTGCTGGTGACCCACAAGTATAGGGGATCTATCGTAGTCCTTTCGATAAGTAAGAGTGTCGAACCCAACGAGGAGCAGAAGGAAATGATAAGCGGTTTTCAGCAAGGTATTCTCTGCAAGCACTGAAATAACAAGTAACAAATAGTTTTGTGATAGGATAATTTGTAACGAGTAGCAAGTAATAAAAGTAAATAAGGTGCAGCAAGGTGGCCCAATCCTTTTTGTAGCAAAGGACAAGCCTGGACAAACTCTTATATGATGTAAAGCGCTCCCGAGGACACATGGGAATATCGCCAAGCTAGTTTTCATCACGTTCATATGATTTGCGTTCGGTACTTTGATAATTTGGTATGTGGGTGGACCGGTGCTTGGGTGCTGCCCTTACTTGGACAAGCATCCCACTTGTGATTAACCTCTATTGCAAGCATCCGCAACTACAACAAAAGTATTAAGGTAAACCTAACCATAGCATGAAACATATGGATCCAAATCAGCCCCTTACGAAGAAACGCATAAACTAGGGTTTAAGCTTTTGTCACTCTAGCAACCCATCATCTACTTATTACTTCCCAATGCCTTCCTCTAGGCCCAAATAATGGTGAAGTGTCATGTAGTCGACGTTCACATAACACCACTAGAGGAGAGACAACATACATCTCATCAAAATATCGAACAAATACCAAATTCACATGACTACTAATAGCAAGACTTCTCCCATGTCCTCAGGAACAAACGTAACTACTCACAAAACATATTCATGTTCATAATCAGAGGGGTATTAATATGCATATAGGATCTGAACATATGATCTTCCACCAAATAAACCAACTAGCATCAACTACAAGGAGTAATTAACACTACTAGCAACCCACAGGTACCAATCCCGGACTTGGAGACAAGAATTGGATACAAGAGATGAACTAGGGTTTTGAGAGGAGATGTTGCTGGTGAAGATGTTGATGGACATTGCCCTCTCCCGATGAGAGGAGCGTTGGTGATGACGATGGCGATGATTTCCCCCTCCCGGAGGGAAGTTTCCCCGACAGAACAGCTCCGCCAGAGCCCTAGATTGGTTCCGCCAAGGTTCCGCCTCGTGGCGGTGGAGTCTCGTCCGGAAAGATGGCTTATGATTTTTCCTCATCGAAAGACTCCATATAGCAAAAGATGGTCATCGGAGGGCCACCAGGGGGGC
>NC_041380.1:252638224-252679610 GCF_002162155.2 Triticum dicoccoides
CGTCGTGGGCAGGGTGTGGCCCCCCTGGTGAACTTCTTGCTCTCAGTATTTATTATATATTCTAAAAATGTCTTCCGTGAAGTTTCAGGACTTTTGGAGCTGTGCAGAATAGGTCTCTAATATTTGCTCCTTTTCCAGCCCAGAATCCCAGCTACCAGCATTCTCCCTCTTTATGTAAACCTTATAAAATAAGAGAGAATATGCATAAGTATTGTGACATAATGTGTAATAACAGCCCATAATGCAATAAATATCGATATAAAAGCATGATGGAAAATGGACGTATCAACTCCCCCAAGCTTAGACCTCGCTTGTCCTCAAGCGAAAGCCGAAATCGAAAAATATGTCCACATGTTTAGAGATAGAGGTGTCTATAAAAATAAAATATGGACATGAGGGCATCATGATCATTCTTAGAATAGCAGCTTATATAATTCTTGTCATATGATCTCTTATGCTAAAGTAACAATTCAATCACAATTTCAAGTATGAATCATAAACTTCATTGAAAACTAACAAACTATAATCTCAGTCATTGGAGCAATTGCAATTTATCATAACATAGGAAAGAGTTAATATAAGAGCTTTTCAGCAAGTCCACATACTCAACTATCATATAGTCTTTCACAATTGCTAACACTCACACAATACTATGGAGTTTTAATCGGACACAGAGAAAGATAGGGGCTTATAGTTTTGCCTCCCAACGTTTTACCTCAAGGGTAATGTCAACAATAATAGTTCATGAAAACTCACATCCAATTAGCCATATATACCAAGATCTTTCCAACATGTTGTGCTTGCCAAAAGATAAAATATAAAAAGGAAGGGTGAAGATCACCATGACTCTTATGTAAGGTAGGAGATAAAGGTAAAAGATAGGCCCTTCACAGAGGGAAGCGGAGGTTGTCATGCGCTTTTATGGTTGGATGCACAAAATCTTAATGCGAAAGAACGTCACTTTATATTGCCACTTGTGATATGGACCTTTATTATGCATTCTGTCGCTTTTATTTCTTCCATATCACACGATCGTATAAAGCTTATTTTCTCCCACACTAATAAGTCATACATATTTAGAGAGCAATTTTTATTGCTTGCACCGATGACAACTTACTTGGAGGATCTTACTCAATCCATAGGTAGGTATGGTGGACTCTCATGATAAAACTAGGTTTAAGGATATTTGGAAGCACAAGTAGTATCTCTACTTGGTGCAACGAGTTTGGCTAGCATGAGGGGGAAAGGCAAGCTCAATCATATTGGATGATCCATGAAAATATAATTTATCTCAGATGTAAGAAAACATAACCCATTACGTTGTCTTCCTTGTCCAATGTCTACTCTTTAGCATGTCATATTTTAATGAGTGCTCACAATCATAAAAGATGTCCAAGATAGTATATTTATATGTGAAGACCTCTCTTTCTTTATTACTTCCTATTAATTGAAATGATGACCAAAACTATGTTTGTCAACTCTCATCAACTTTTATTCATCATACTCTTTCTATGTGAGCTCATTACTCTCCATAAGATCCATATGATCTCTTTTATTTCCTTTTTATTCTTTCTCTTTTATTTTATTCACTCAAGATTATGACAAAATAATCAAGCCCTTGACTCAACACTTATCTTTATTATATATGGCTCACGGACTTGATTACATAGAAGGATCATAAAGCAAAACTCACAACTAGATCATACTAAAACTTTATTCTACTAGATCAAGATATTATCAAAAGGATCGAACTAAGAAAAACGGTAAAGATAAAAGTGATGGTGATACAATACCGGGGCACTCCCCCAAGCTTGGCAGTTGCCAAGGGGAGTGCCCATACCCATGTGATTATGTCTCCTTTGGTGGTGAAGAAGGTGGAGTTGTTGATGATGGATAGTCGCACATCGAGCGTAGGAGGTCTTCTAACTTGCGGATAATGCCTTTGAGTGCGATGATATGCTCATTCAACAAAATATTTTCTCGTGTGAGATACTTATTTTGTATACGAGCTAACTCAATCATCTTGAAAGCTTCAATCTCAGTTGGGGTAAGGAGATTGTGATCAAGTTGAAGGGTGTCTTCTGTTGCCGGAACTTGGTCCTCCGTGGCCTTCTTGATCCCTTCATCCTTCTTGGTCTCCATGGGTTCTTCTCTCTTCAGCTCTATCTTCATTAGCCAAGCATCGTTGTTGAAAGTGCAACTATCCCTAGGTGGTTTTGGTAATTCCTAACAACACATAGCTCATTGAGCTAATGCTATTTCAAGATTAATATCTCAGGAAAGCTCAACGATTGGCATGGCATGGATGAGAAAAGTGGACCCCTCAAAATGCTAAGGACAAAGGATTGGCTCAAGCTCAAAGCTCAAGACTCTACATTTTCTATTTTAGTGATCCAAGATCACATTGAGTCTATAGGAAAAGCCAATACTATCAAGGAGGGATGAGGTGTTGCTTAATGAGGTTCTTGCTCAAAATGCTTAGTGATATGCTCCAAAACCCTCAACTACTTTCTCACATCCACATATGACCTAAACCAAAAGTCAAACTCGGCCCCACCGACTCTTCCTATCCGGCGCCACCGAGTTTCAAATGTGTTAGCCACTGCCACAAACCCTAGGCAAATCGGTCTCACCGATAGGGATCTTGGTCTCACTGAGATGGGGTTGTAATCTCTCTATTTCCCTTCGTAACATTTCGGTCTCACCGAGATGAGCGATCGGTCCCACCGAGATTGCAATGTAAACTCTCTGTTTTCCCTTCGTAACGTTTCGGTCTCACCAAAATGAGCGATCGGTCCCACCGAGTTCCCCTGACCAACTCTCTGGTTAGCTTATTACCAAAATTGGTCTCACCGAGATTACGTTATGCCCTAACCCTAATCATATCGGTCCTACCAAGTTGCATGTCGGCCCCACCGAAAACCCTAACGGTCACTAGCTTTGCTGAATCGGTCCGACCGAGTTTAATAATTAGGTCCCACCTAGCTTGGAAAGTTATGTGTAACGGTTAGATTTTGTGTGGAGGCTATATATACCCCTCCACCTCCTCTTCATTCGTGGAGAGAGCCATCAGAACAAACCTACACTTCCAACCTATATTTTCTGAGAGAGAACCACCCACACTTGTGTTGAGACCAAGATATTCCATTCCTACCATATGAATCTTGATCTCTAGCCTTCCCCAAGTTGCTTTCCACTCAAATCTTCTTTCCACCAAATCCATATCCTGTGAGAGAGAGAGTTGAGTGTTGGGGAGACTATCATTTGAAGCACAAGAGCAAGGAGTTCATCATCAACACACCATTTGTTACTTCTTGGAGAGTGGTGTCTCCTAGATTGGCTAGGTGTCACTTGGGAGCCTCTGACAAGATTGTGGAGTTTAACCAAGGAGTTTGTAAGGGCAAGGAGATCGCCTACTTCGTGAAGATCTACCACTAGTGAGGCAAGTCCTTCGTGGGCGATGGACATGTGGGATACACAAGGTTGCTTCTTCGTGGACCCTTTGTGGGTGGAGCCCTCCGTGGACTCACGCAACCGTTACCCTTCGTGGGTTGAAGTCTCCATCAACGTGGATCAATGATAGCACCACCTATCGGAACCACGACAAAACATCCATGTCTCCAATTGCATTTGAATCCTCCAAACCCTTCCCTTTACATTCTTGCAAGTTGCATGCTTTACTTTCCGCTGCTCATATACTCTTTGCATGCTTGCTTGAATTGTGTTAAGATTGCTTGACTTGTTCAAAGTTGCTAAAATATGCCAAGAACTAAAATTGGGAAAAGGCTAGATTTTTATTTGGTCAAGTAGTCTAATCACCCCCCTATAGACATACTTTTGATCCTACAAGTGGTATCAGAGCTTTGGTATCCATTTGCTTTGATTTGCATAGCTTTTGGTGATCATAGCCTTGGTTTCACAACCTAGGAGAGTATGGCGTCTAGCGAGGGAAATGACCACCATAGAGTTCCTTACTTAAATGGTACTAATTTTGCTAGTTGGAAGCATAAGATGAAAATGCGTATTCTTGGACATAACCCCGCTGTTTGGGCTATTGTGTGTGTTGGCTTGCAAGGTGAATTCTTTGATGGGAGAGAACCGAACCGTGAAGCTACTGCGAAAGAGTTGAAGATGTTGCAATACAATGCTCAAGCTTGTGATATCCTCTTCAACGGATTGTGCCCCGAAGAATTCAACAAAATCAGTCGTCTTGAGAATGCAAAGGAAATTTGGGATACTTTGATTGATATGCACGAAGGTACCGACTCCGTCAAGGAATCCAAGTTGGATGTGCTTCAAAGTCAACTTGACAAGTTCAAAATGAAGGGTGGTGAAGGTGTCGCTGAAATGTACTCTAGGCTTGCTCTTATCACAAATGAGATTGCCGGCTTAGGAAGTGAAGACATGACCAACAAATTCATCATCAAGAAGATCCTAAGAGCCTTGGATGGAAAATATGATACCATATGCACATTGATCCAAATGATGCCAAATTACAAAGATCTCAAGCCAACGGAAGTCATTGGAAGAATTGTTGCTCATGAGATGTCACTCAAGGATAAGGAGGAGCTCCATCACAACTCAAGTGGTGCTTATAAAGCCTCATGCGAAGCTCCCACATCATCAAGTGAGAAACAAACCTTCAATGAAGAATTGAGCCTAATGGTGAAGAACTTCAACAAGTTCTAGAAGAATAGAAGCAAAGAGAGAAGTTCCAAGTCAAGGTCCTACAATGACAAAAGATCTTCTAGTCGAGAGCCAAACTGCTACAATTGTGGAAGACCCGGACACTACTCCAATGAGTGTACGGCTCCCCACAAGAGAAGAGAAGATTCTCCCAAAAGAAGAAGTAGAAGAGAAGAATCACCATCGAGGGAGAGAAGGAGTAGGGATGATCGTTATGAATGAAGACCCTCTCGAAGAAGCAAGGATTCGGAAAGGAAGGACAAGTCATCAAGGAGCTACACAAAACGAAGACATCAAGCTCATGTTGGTGAATGGGTATCCGGCTCTGACTCCAACAATGACTCCGAGAGAAGCTATCACTCCGACTCCGAATATACTCAAGATGAAGGTGTTGCCGGTCTAGCACTTGTGTCAGCCAACTCCTACAACATATTTGATTCACCAAATGAAGGAATTGGAAGATGCTTCATGGCTAAATGTCCAAAGGTATCACACCCCGAGTATGTTGATTTCAATAGTGATGAAGATGACTTGTTAGGTGATGATGATTTACTTGTTGATAACTCTAGTGATGAATACTATGATGAAACATCAATTAATCATGCTAATCAAGATGAAACGAATGGCAATGATAAGGAGAAGATTGAGTCTCTAACTAAAGAACTAAACACTCTTAAGTTAGCTCATGAAACTATCTTAGGAGATCATCGAGAACTTTTAAGGACTCATGAGAAATTACGTTTTGAGAAGCTCAATCTTGAGCAAGAGCATGAGTTCTTAAAGGCAATCAATGATGATCTTCGCAATAAAAGTTCTTCTTACATTGCCAAGCGTTTACTCTTATCCACTTACATGCCTCAAGTCAAGTCTAGTAACAAGAACAAGAAGGATTCTTCCTCTAGTAGTAACAATAATCATGCTAAATCCAATATTGTTGCTTCTAGTAGTTCTATTGATTCCACTAATGATTCTCTTAGCCAAGTTACACTTGAGCAAGAAAATAGCATATTGAAGGGAATCATAGAGAAAGGTGTTTACAAGAGCCTTGCTGGGAGTAAGCAATTCGAGGAAATTGTACGCAAGCAAGGAAGGCACCGGAAGAATCAAGGTATTGGTTTTGAACGAAAGTTCAATGCCAATGGAGTTGAGTGGGAAGAAGATCAATACCCCAAGACGAAGTTTGTTCCTCAACAAGAGAAGTATGATCCTACTTCTTTCAAAGGGACACAAGCTCAAGATGATCTTCCACCACAAGACCACAAGGAAAAAGGCAAGGACAAGCTTCAAGAGGAAATTGACGCATTTGAAGAAGCTCCTAAGGCCTTGGTCAAGTGGGTTCCCAAGACTACATCAAGTTCCACTTCATCAAGTACAACTACAACTCCGAGGATTCCCATCAAGATGGTGTGGATCCCGAAGAAGAAGAACTAGGGAGTTCTTGAGGGTGACTCCGCCAACATACTTCACTCTTATCATTTTGGCAAGAACAAGTGCAATCAACTTCCACATCTTACACTAGTTCAAGGAGTCACAAACCCTCTTGTTGGTAAGACAAGGGACAATGTAACCTAATGCTCTCATAGACATCATCTTGTGTGTGCATCACTCTATGTCTATGGATATCCTTGTTTGTTCCTTGTGGGACTAACCCGTGTAGGTATTGAAAGTGTAACTCACTCCAAAGGACAGCTCCGAATGCTCTACATCAACTTAGAGCATCCACATCTTCAACACCTACATGAAGTCATCATCGGCAAAACCCAAAGGTTAGTTCATCCCTCTTAGGGGGGATCTCACATCTAGGGGGAGCTTTGCTCTAACAATTGAGTTAAAGCAACTCTAATGGTGTGAACACAACAATGCTTTATGTAAAAGTGGTAACCCCACTTGTGCTTAAACGATGAGTATGACCTATGACCGAATGTTCTCATTTGATTCCTAAGTCAATATACTCATATATAGATGACCTAGTCATCGCCAATTGCTTGATAGATGCTAGAATTGTTTGTGCATGCTTTGCCACATATTTCATTTGTCATTTTATTGTGTGAGCATGTTGGTTGCATAATTTACTCATTCGAGGACATCCACTTGTTGTTTTGATTGATTTGTTTCTTTTTCTTTTGCCAAGTGGATGGACAAGAATTCCTAAGAACCTTCTCTAGCTATCTATGCTTTTCTCGTCTCAAACTCTATTCATGCTGCATCACAAAGTTTGATCAAGTCAGATTTGAACCACTCTGTGTGAGGAGCACTAAGAGTCCCCGATTCGTCATAGACTTAAAAATCCAAAACTTCTTTGTGCGTTTCGGTCTGACCGATTCATCCATTTCGGTCATACCGAGATCACTATGTCAATCTAGGTTTTCAATCTCGGTGCAACCGATTTGAACTTTTCGGTCACACCGAGTTTCAGTAACTCCTTGCAGTTATGAATCTCGGTGCCACCGAGTTGTTCCACTCGGTCACACCGACAGGGTCAGGCTATATATATCCACGGGTCAAATTTTGGAAAACTTTCCGAACCTCCTCGCCCACGCTTAGCCTGCTCTGCCTCCCAAGGTCTCCGGATCATCCTCCTCATCGCCAGCCGCCTCCTGTCGCCGGTCTCCGCCGCCGTCAACGGGATCGTCTCTGCCGTTGCTGCCGTAGCAAGTTCATCGACGAACTAGGGTATGGACTTGATATTTGTGTTGTTCTAACTCCGATTCCCCAGCACATTGCTTTGCCATGTATCTTGCCACAATTGAGATCATTCTATCCATCGAAAACACTCCGTAGTTTAGTCGTGAATTGAAAATTTAGGGTTAGGTTTTCGCCGAAACCATCTCGGACCGACCGAGTTGATGAAATCGGTTCCACCGATTTGGCTCAGGCCATTGCACATGTGATTCTCGGTCTGACCGAGAATTCCAAATCAGTGTGACCGACTTCAGCACTTTGTGAAACCCTAGTAGTCTCGGTGCCACCGAACTATGACTCGGTCTGACCAAGTTCACTAGTTTAGGTTCCAAAAGCTGCTTCGGTATCACCGAGTTTGCAAATCGATAGATCCGAAATGCTTTCTGTGGAAAACTAAAACTAAGTTTTTAACTCATTCTTTTGCAAAAACCTTTGTACTTTGTGATGCTCATCCACTCTACCTCATCTATAATCTATTCACAGGGTCTACTGTCAGTGTTTGCATCATGTCAGATCAGAGTGACAGTCAGAACATGTCTGAGGAACAGGTTCACTTGAGTGAGGGCACTAGTCCCTCTAGCACCTCAGATGATGGAAGTAGGAGCACACCCAGCAATCTGCCAAAGGCTGCCACCAGGGCCAGCAAGAAAAGAACCTCAGAGTCAGAGGATGAGGACTATGTGGTTGAGGAGGAAGAAGCCACCTCAAAGAGGAAAGTGCTAAAAAAGGAATATGGCACAACTGCTGCCACCAAGCCAGGGATGAAGCAAAAGGTTCCTGCCAAGAGAGCTTCAATGTCTAAAGCCAGAACATCTACTCAAGAGACTTTGGGATCTGCACCCAAAGAGCAGGTTGTGGCAGAAAAGAAAAGGAAGGAAAGGGTCAAGAAGACCACTGCCAGAGTGCTTGGGAGATCTTCAATAATGAAAGACTCAGAAGAAGAGGAAGAGGAAGAGGATGCTGCACCAGCATCTAAAGCTCAGAAGCTTATGGGAGATGCCATAAGATCAGGGGCTGCTCCATCTAAGCCCAAAGGAACTTCTAAGCCAGCTGCTCCAAAACCCAAAACTGCACCCAAGAGGAGCACCAGGAACATCCCAGCAGCAGAGAAGAACAAGGCCCTAGTGCCTGAAGCTGCAACTGAAGAAGATGATTCTGTCGTGTTAAGGAAGTTGAAGCCAAAAATTCTAGATCACAATGATGCTCATCCAGTAGCTGAAAACATGAAGATAAGGAAGGACTTTGGTCTAAGGCTATGGAGAGAGTGTGATCCATATGCCACTAGGAGAAGGACTGCTGTGGACTACAGGTTCCATACAAAGGAACAACAGGACTTCTATGAGACTATCTTGCTTGACAAGAAGCCCATAGTGTGTGACATGAGATGGGTCGATTGGTCATTCATTGAGGAAAACGAGGATCACTTCCCTGGTGTATATGACAGCTTCAAGGCTTGTGGAGTTGATGAGTTTGTGGCTCAGAAGCTCACAAAATGGAATGATGAGCTCATCATGTAGTTCTACTCCACAGCTCACTTCTACCCAGATGGAAGGATTGTCTGGATGTCTGAAGGCACTAGGTACCAGTCCATAGTTGCAGAATGGGCTAAATTGATCAATGCCCCAGAAGAGAGTGAAGATGACTTGGATGTCTATGCCAAGAAGAAGAAGGATCACACCATGATGGCACACATGTACAAGGAGATCCCAGATGCTGCTCTTGTGACACACAAGTTTGGATCTGTACATTACCTTCTGCTAGGCTTGCCAACTATCAACTGGACCCTCAGGCACACTCTCTTGCCAAAGTCAGGTGATCACAAGATGATCAGAGGCCATGCAATTAACTTGCTTCACATCTTTGATGTCCCACAGAAGTTCAAAGTCATGAGCCTGATAGTGGAAACCATAAAGAGGACAACTGCAGATCAGAAGAGGAGTTGTGGGTATGCCCCCACAGATCCAAGAGCTAATCAACTCCAAGATGGGCACTGACACATATCTGCTGGACAAGGAGCACCTGCCCATCTACCCAGACTTTGAGGACAACACTGTGGTGATGGATGAAAATGAACCATCTTCTATGCACGCACAAGCCAAGAAGGAGAAGGCAAAGGCTGAAAAGGCTGCAAGGATGCCAACTACTGAAGAAGCATATCAGTATCTTCTGAAGAGCAAGCAAGATCAGCTTGGCTACTTGATTGCCTCAACTCTGAGGATTGAGAAGGGATTGGCTACCCTGACTCAAAACCAGGAGAGCTTGGAGAGGATCGTGGAGCAGAAGTTCTATGACTTAGATGTGAAGGTCATTGAGATCCAGTCAGTCATTGAGAAACTTCAGGATGAAGTGCAGGAGAAGAAGGGCAAGACAATCACTGATACTTTTGCTAGAGTGGCCAGAGGTCAGAGGTCTGTTGCTATACCTATTCCAGACACTAGAGCTACTTCATCTGCACCAGCTACAACTTCAGTGCCACCGGCTCCAGCACCTACTCCACCAGCTCCATCTACATCGACTGATGCCTTCATTCTTGGAGTTCTGTCTACACCACCACCTGAAGACCAAGTCCGAGAGTTGATTTAGCACTATGCATTTTTATGAACTTTTTGGTAACTTGTTGCTAAAGGGGGAGAAAATGTATAGATCATAGGCTTCGAGAGAGAGCGTTGCTTTTTATTCTCTCTTTTTGTTTGGTGGTTAAACTTCGTTTATTTTCTTGGTTGAGATACTTTATACTTTGTGCTTACTTGGATGATCATGTGTTTGATCATATGCTACATTAATGCTTGTTGGATGACATTATCCTTTTTTATGTGATCACTCACTTTGCTTGGTGATGAGTGCATGTATTTTAATTATTATCATTTTGAGCGCTCCACCAAGATGTATGTGACATGGAAGAGTAACCCATGATCCTAACTGTTTGTGCATTTGCAATCCAAAGCAAATCTTAAACTATGCATAAATTTATGGGGAGCTCTTACTTTTCACATACTTCTCAAAGCGACAATGTTTTTCACTCTAATTATCATTTGTCGGAGCTTTGATCTATATGTTGTCATCAATTACCAAAAAGGGGGAGATTGAAAGTACAACTATCCCTAGGTGGTTTTGGTAATTCCTAACAACATATAGCTCATTGAGCTAATGCTATTTCAAGATTAATATCTCAGGAAAGCTCAATGATTGGCATGGCATGGATGAGAAAAGTGGACCCCTCAAAATGCTAAGGACAAAGGATTGGCTCAAGCTCAAAGCTCAAGACTCTACATTTTCTATTTTAGTGATCCAAGATCACATTGAGTCTATAGGAAAAGCCAATACTATCAAGGAGGGATGAGGTGTTGCTTAATGAGGTTCTTGCTCAAAATGCTTAGTGATATGCTCCAAAACCCTCAACTACTTTCTCACATCCACATATGGCCTAAACCAAAAGTCAAACTCGGCCCCACCGATTCTTCCTATCCGGCGCCACCGAGTTTCAAATGTCTTAGCCACTGCCAAAAACCCTAGGTAAATCGGTCTCACCGATAGGGATCTCGATCTCACTGAGATGGGGTTGTAATCTCTCTATTTCCCTTCGTAACATTTCGGTCTCACCGAGATGAGCGATCGGTCCCACCAAGATTGCAATGTAAACTCTCTGTTTTCCCTTTGTAACATTTCGGTCTCACCGAGATGAGCGATAGGTCCCACCGAGTTTACCTGACCAACTCTCTGGTTAGCTTATTACCAAAATCGGTCTCACCGAGTTTGTGTAATCGGTCTCACCGAGATTACGTTATGCCCTAACCCTAATCATATCGGTCCTACCGAGTTGCATGTCGGTCCCACCGAAAACCCTAACGGTCACTAGCTTTGCTGAATCGGTCTGACAGAGTTTAATCATTCGGTCCCACCGAGTTTGGAAAGTTATGTGTAACGGTTAGATTTTGTGTGGAGGCTATATATACCCCTCCACCTCCTCTTCATTCATGGAGAGAGCCATCAGAACAAACCTACACTTCCAACCTATATTTTTTGAGAGAGAACCGCCTACACTTGTGTTGAGACCAAGATATTCCATTCCTACCATATGAATCTTGATCTCAAGCCTTCCCCAAGTTGCTTTCCACTCAAATCTTCTTTCCACCAAATCCATATCCTGTGAGAGAGGGTTGAGTGTTGGGGAGACTATCATTTGAAGCACAAGAGCAAGGAGTTCATCATCAACACACCATTTGTTACTTCTTGGAGAGTGGTGTCTCCTAGATTGGCTAAGTGTCACTTGGGAGCCTCCGACAAGATTGTGGAGTTGAACCAAGGAGTTTGTAAGGGCAAGGATATCGCCTACTTCGTGAAGATCTACCGCTAGTGAGGCAAGTCCTTCGTGGGCGATGGCCATGGTGGGATAGACAAGGTTGCTTTTTTGTGGACCCTTCGTGGGCGGAGCCCTTCATGGACTCGCACAACCATTACCCTTCGTGGGTTGAAGTCTCCTTCAACGTGGATGTACGATAGCACCACCTATCGGAAGCACGACAAAACATCCGTATCTCCAATTGCGTTTGAATCCTCCAAACCCTTCCCTTTACATTCTTGCAAGTTGCATGCTTTACTTTCCGTTGCTCATATACTGTTTGCATGCTTGCTTGAATTGTGTTAAGATTGCTCGACTTGTTCAAAGTTGCTAAAATCTGCCAAGAACTAAAATTGAGAAAAGGCTAGATTTTTATTTGGTTAAGTAGTCTAATCACCCCCCTCTAGACATACTTTCAATCCTACAGTTTTCCTCTTGGTTGGAGGAGGAGGGAGACGACATAATGCCTGGCCTTGATAACCCTGACAGAAAACAACTTGAAACAAAGACAAGAGATATTTGCGTGATACGGAGGTCAAAACCTTTGGGAGGTTATATAATGAATTTTTACCGACCAAAATACGTGTCATGTAAGAAAACGGAGTCCGGAGAGCACACGAGGTGCTCACGAGGTAGGGGGCGTGCCCAGGGGGTAGGGCGCGCCCTCCACCCTTGTGGAGCCCTCGTGTCCTTCCCAGACTGCTTCTTATTTTTCTATTTTTCTAAATATTCCAAAACTAAGGAAAATGGCCATTAGAACTGTTTTGGAGTCGGTTTACTTACCGTACCACATACCTATTCCTTTTCGGAGTCCGAAACGTTCCGGAAAGTGTCCCTTATGTATTCCTCCGGGGTTACAATTTCAATGACATTGGTTTCAATATTTATAGGATTACCTGAGATATAATGTTTAATTCTTTGACCGTTCACCACCTTCGGATTTGTGCCTTCGAAGTTGTTGATTTTTATGGCACCGGAACAATAGACCTCCTTGATAACATAAGGACCTTCCCATTTAGAGAGAAGTTTTCCTGCAAAAAATCTTAAACGAGAGTTGTATAGCAATACATAATCACCTACATTAAACTCATGCTTTTGTATCCTTTTGTCATGCCATCTTTTAACTTTTTCTTTAAATTATTTGGCATTCTCATAGGCTTGGGTTCTCCATTCATCAAGTGAGCTAATGTCAAATAACCTCTTTTCACCGGCAAGTTTGAAATCATAGTTGAGCTCTTTAATAGCCCAATAAGCCTTATGTTCTAGTTCGAGAGGTAAGTGACATGCTTTTCCATAAACCATTTTATACGGAGACATGCCCATAGGATTTTTATATGCAGTTCTATAGGCCCATAATGCATCATCAAGTTTCTTGGACCAATTCTTTCTAGATCTATTGCCGGGGAAGCTGATCCACGAACACCTATGGGGCCGGCGGACCGGGCCCCTTTCGGTTTGGCGGGGGGCGGAGATCGCACGAAGAGCAGATCGAGGGGAGGCACACGAGCAGTTTACCCAGCTTCGGAGATCTCCGGAGAGATAACACTCCTACTGCTGCTTGTCTGGTTGTATTATCTGGTGTTCTTGCTCTCCAAAGCGAGAGTGCAATGTTCTCTGGGCTACGGATGGATCGAAACAAACTGTCTGAGGCTTCGAACCTATGAGCCGAACCCCCTCTACGTTGCGCATGGGCCTCCTTTTATACGCTAAAGGGGTCACCGACAGGTGGCAACGCAAAGGAGGGTAAAAACGTAAAAAGCGAGGTAGTTGATACAGTTGCTTGTACAGTGCACCCTACCTAACCCTGACGGCAGGGGACAAGGGCATTAAATGCCCGTCTGAGTCGCCCGAATAGTGCAGAAAAGGACCATTAGGGGCGCCACCGTTCGCCATGATGGCGATCTTGTCAGCTTCGCATGCCACTGCGCACCGCTGGCTGCACAGCCTCCCGCCACGCACGTCCGGAGAGGCCCCCAGAGCGACATGTTGGTGGATGCGCTGGAGCGTGGACGCAGAGTGGCCGCCTGCCGCGGTAAGCGCCTTGCCGCTGTAGTTATCTTGTCGGGTCTGGAAGCTTGTCGCTCACCGGGCTTCGAAGTACCTTGGTTTGTCTTCCCGGCAAGCTCCTCTTGCCGGGGCCTTGTCTCCTTAGCTTAAATACTTTGTTCTTGAATGGCTCCAAGGGAACCTTGGGGGATCTTGGCGATCACCCAGCAAGCCTTTGCCGCGGGGTGCTGCAACTGCCCGTGCACAAGTTCGGGGTACTAGGGTACCCCTATTCTAGTACACCGACAGGAGCCCCCGGGCCTGGGCCAGACACGGTGCCAAGTGCTGTTGGGCCAGGCCCAAGACAGGGCACGGGCACATGCGGGCTGGGCCACGCCAAATCTTGTTCCGTATCCACCGCACTCTCCCATAACGGCACGCGTTGAATGCGGCATCGTGGGAGAGATCGTGGGTGGTTGTTTAAGCGGAAGGCTGAAACGTCCGCCCCGTCCCTCTTTATAAGCAGAGGAAACAGGGGCAGTTCGTTCCCCCTCGCTGCTTGCTGCTACTCCTTCTTCACAAACTCTGCCGCTCCCCTCTTCTTCTCGAAGCCGAGAGAGCAGCGCTCCGCCCCCCATTGCCACCAGCATCACCACGCCGTCGACCTTCTCCACCACCTCCGCCATGGCCCCGAAAGTCGACAAGGGAAAGGGCGTGAAGTCGGCCGAGGCGCAGCGGCTCGCGGCGCTGCGGAAGGAGCGGGCGATCTTCACCCCCCAGCTCGGCGTGCAGGAGCTGAGGGAGTACTTCTACCTCTTTTGGGCGACGGAGACGCGTGCGCATCCGCGCACGAGGGTACTCCCGGCTGCTGCCTCGGAGTCGGCTCCAAATGGGTACCCGTTCTTCCCGCTATTCTTCTATTGCGGGCTCTACCCGCCCTTCTCGGAATTCTTTTTTGACATTATGAACACGTATGGCTTCCGCCTCCTTGACTTCACCCCCAATGCTGTCTTGACCATGGCAGTTTTCGCACACTTGTGCGAAAACTTTGTCGGAGTCCACCCTAGTGTAGCCCTTTTCCGCCACTTCTTCATACCTCGGGTAGAGAGAGGAGAGCCACTTGCCGGAGGGATTGCCTGGATCTCGAGAGTCGGCAAGAAAGAGGCGTACTTGGAGGGTGAGCTTCGCAGCAAGTGGGAGGAGTGGAGAGCGGAGTGGTGTTGGATCATCGAGGAGGATCCGCAGCCCTTCACCGCCGTGCGCCAAACTCCAATAGTGCGCGGCAATGACTGGAGCAACATGGCCCCGGAAGACGAGAGGCTGAAGATCGCCATCACTAGGATTCTTCGCCTCAGGCTTGCCGGGCTCACCGTAGGTGCTGTTGGGGCAGATTTCCTCCGTCGCCGCATTGCCCCCCTGCAGGAGAGGAGGAGGCCCGCCTGGGAATTTAAGAATTCGGCGGACATCATGAGGCTGCGGCCGGGCCTCAACTACAACTTCACTGTCTTGGAGTTGGATGCAATGCTCTTGGAGTTATTCAAACGCGACCCCCAGCACCCATTCACACTGCCGAGGAGCGTAGTTCCTTTGTGCAATAATTCTTCGCTTGACCGAATCTGCGCCATGATGCCGTTGTGCGATTCACACGGCATCGTCCCGACTTGGCAAGAGCCTGTGGACGATGTTGTGCGAGCGTTCTTCGACACCTTGGAGGAATTGCCGGTCCGCGCCGACGAGCAGAAGAGCCTCACCCGTGACACCACCGACGAGGAGCTGCAGCTCATCGCTACTAGGGAGGAAGAGGCTACGGCCGCAGCTGATGCGGGTGTGTTTGGGTTTACTGCGGAGGAGGCAGAGGCTGCAGAGGCGGCAAACCTTGCCGAACGCGCGGAGTTCATGGGCGAGGAAGAGCCTGCTGGTTCCGAAGCCGAGTCGAGCGAGGCCGGCGAGGAGGAGGCTGAACCTTCAGAGAGCTTGCCGCAAGCGGAGCCCCCGGCCCCGCCAAGGAGGCGCCTTCGCAGGGCCGGGGACGCAGCAGGGCGGCAGCCGGCTCCATAGCCACCGAGCCGCGCGACGCGCTCTACCGCGGAAAGCAATGTTGCCGCGGGAGCGCCTCACGCAACAGCGGCAACTGGAGCAGGACCTTCCTGGGCCACCGCCACTGCCCCCGCTAAGCGGGCAAGGGATCCTACTCCTCCACCTCGCCGCACCGGAGGAGGGCCGGACTTCGATCTATCCGCGCTCAGCTCCGATGAGGAGGAAGAAGAGTGAGTTTCTTTGGCGCCCTTATAATCCTTCAATCTTGCTGTTTATATCTTGTATCTGACTTGCTCCAATCTGGACTCTTTTCTTTTCAGAACACTGGCCCAGAGAGCGGCGAAGAGGGCCAAGGCCGCGGTGATCGTCATCGAGGATGACCCCATCGCGTCGGCAGGAGGTGGGTCCGAGACCACCTTGACGGACCCGGCAATCACCCCTCGGAGCAGCCCCCAGCGCAGCCCCCAGCGTAAGTTCATAGTTTAGCCTTCTGCTGTCGGGCACGCTTGCGTGCTTTTTCCTTTGTTGATATCTTGCTTGTTGACTTGTGCAGGAGCAGAGCAGCCTCATCAGGAGCGCCCGGAGGCCGGTCCCGAAGTGCCACCTGCTTCGACTGCGCCGCCAAGGGAGGAGTCCCCGGCAAGGGAGCGCTCTCCGGCAAGGGGGGACTCTCCGGCAAGGGACGGCACTGCTGATCCTGCGGCGACCGAGGCCGCTACTGAAGATCTTGGCGCAGGTAATCCACTTGCCCAAAAACTTTCCCTTGGGTTCTGCTTCTTTCGTTTTTCCTTTCTTGGATGTTTTTGATTGATTTTCCTCCCCTCTTCGTTCTTCAGACCCATCTTCGGCTGATCCAATGGAGACGGAGGGCGCCGGCGAGGAAGGTGCCGGTGCCGATGTGACCGCCGGCGAGGAGGCCGCCGGGGCTGCTGCTGCGGAAGACGGCGAGGGATCGGGCGATCGCACTGACGACCCTGAGGCCGCAGGAGCGTCGGGCGCTGCACCGACCGCCGAACCCTCTGCCGCTTCTGGGGAGCCGGGCTCCGAGGAGCCCCATCCCGACGCCTACTTGCAGGCCGGTGACAACATCTTCATCAAGCTACCCTGGGCGTCGAGCTCCAGGGTGCCAGTCGAGGGGGAGACTTTTGACGGGGAGGTGCTCGCCTCTGCTGGACTGTCATTGGTTGACGCGCCCGGCAGTAGCAGCGGCGAGCCTGAGGAGGAGCAGCTGCTGCGGAAGCTGCTGTCACTCTACCGCACCCGGCAAGCCAAGCTGGCTTCCCGGGAAGCGCTTGTCGCGAAGGCGGGAGTTGACATGGAGAAGCGCGCGGAGGAGCTCCGGGGACAAAATCAAGAAGCTCTTCGGTCTCTGGCGCAGGAGCGGGAGCGAGTAGATGAGGAGCGCACGGCCTTTCTTCTCGAGAAGGCCGAGGCTGAGGAGGAACAAAGGCTTGCTGCCGAGAAGCAGTCCACGCGGGAAGGCGAGCTGGTGCAGCGGAAGGCCCACCTCGACAGCTACGAGGAAGAGCTCGCCGAGCGTGAGCGAGCACTTGGCGGGGCGCTCAAGGAGGCAAAGGATGCCGCGGCAACTGCAGAGGCCGCCAATAAGGAGCTAGAGGAGAAGGTGGCACGGCTGGAGGCCGATATTGGGAAGAGTGGCGAGGAGATTGCCGCGCTCAAGCGTGAGCGCGAGAAGGATGCTGCCGCCCATGGTGAGATGCAAAGCCTTCTCGCTGAGAGGGGCAAGGAGCTCAGCGCCGCCAAGGATTCCAAAGCAGACTTGGAGCTGAAGCTGGCCACGCTGACGCAGACGCTGGAGGCCGCCAAGGAGCGGGAGAAGACCTTGGCGGAGAAGGTCAAGGCTGACGCGGCGCTGCTGGAGAGCGTTGCAGTCACCCAGAACTCCTTCAGAGACACAGTGGAGCACTGGACCGAGGGTCTGGTGAACACTGCCGCCGTCATCAACGAGGAGCTGGCACTGCTGGGGATGGAGGACTTTGGGTATCCTTCCGACGAGAGCCTTCAACCCAGCGCCAAGCTCAGTCTATTCTTCAAGGGCGTGGCGACGGCACTCCAGCGGCTCCGGGAGAGGATCCCGAAGCAGCTGGCCGACGAGTCGCGCAAAATCTGCGCTGGGGTTCTCCAGAAGGTGCTGATGAAGGTGGCCTTCCGCAACCCAGGCCTCAGCTTCACCAACGTCCTCAGGTCCTTGCCGCCTGACGCCGATCTGGATGCACTCAAGGCCCTTGTCGCACCCATTGTGGACAAGGTGAGTGAGATCAAGCGAGTCGAGGGCGGACGCGTAGATTAGGCCGCCTATTTCTTCTTTTCCCTTGTCGCTGCTAATCATGTTATGAAAACAGTCTGTTAGAGCTGCGAGAAGTTATCTTTGTAATATAACTTTATTTCTGTTATCAATTGCAATGTTATTTCATCTACTAGATTCCTTCCTTTGTATGTTTTTACCCTACGCTTCTAGGGAACTTGTCGGCGCAGGCGCCCGAGCCGCGAGCGCTGAGTGCGGGACTTCAGCAGCCTGCTGGCGGCGCTGCTTCCGACAAGAAACCTTGTCGCGACTAGATGCAACACACTTAAGCTGTTGAGCGGACTTGAAACAAAGTAAGGGCGCAACTAGCCACGAGTTGGTTCCTCCGCGCACAGGTTTTCCATACAAAGCAGGGTCGTTCGAGGAAGATAACTCAAAAATTTAAAAAGTGATTGCTCAAACTTTGGCAACTTAGCTTTTCTGTCATTTGCTTCCCGGTAAGGCAAGTCCTTGTTTGAACGACGCCTGGCCCATACTACAATCTTCTTCTTCTTCCCCCCCGGCAAACTTGTGTGCGAGAGGACCTTCTTTTCCTTTAAAAGAAAAAGAAAGAAGAGAAAATAATAATGGAGCTCTTCCGCTCGTTACTGCTTACCGGATGTAAGTGCTGCACAAAGTGTCAGATAATCACATGCAAGAAAGGAACTAACGCATGAAATGGACAAGCTGTGCGGAGCACATGGGTTTTTACTTATGCACGGGGTCTGCGCCCGGCTTTGTACAAAGGATTACATGCAACAGTGGCAAGACTTGTACAAAAGGTGGTTGCCGGAACGGGTTCCGGCAACCGCGCCTTATGGGAAAAACTTACGAAGATGTTCTATGTTCCAGGAGTTGCTCACTGGAATGCCATCTTCGGTCTCAAGGCGGACAGCGCCAGGCCTTGTGACTCGTCTCACCCGATAAGGGCCTTCCCACTTCGGCGTCAACTTGTTGGAATTCTTGGCGGACTAAACGCGCCGAAGAACAAGGTCGCCTTCCTCGAAGCTTCTGGCTTTAACTTTGCGGCTATGGTAGCGTCGCAAAGTTTGCTGGTATCGAGCAGCTCGTACAGCAGCCTGAAGACGATCTTCCTCGAGGAGCAGTGCGTCGTCTTGCCGCAGCTGCTCTTGCTCAAGCTCATCATAAGCGAGCACTCGAGGTGATCCGTATACGAGTTCCGTGGGGAGAACTGCCTCTGCTCCATAGACTAGAGCGAAAGGTGTCTGGCCAGTGGCTCGATTTGGCGTCGTTCTGATCGACCAAAGAACCACCGGCAGCTCCTCGATCCAGTTCCTTCCGCACCTGTGCAGCCTGTCGAAAGTTCTGGTCTTGAGCTCGCGCAGCACTTCAGCATTTGCCCTCTCTGCTTGACCGTTGCTTCTCGGATGAGCAACAGATGCGAAGCAAACCTTGGCGCCAAGGTCTTGGACGTACTGCATGAAGGTGCGGCTCGTGAATTGCGTGCCGTTGTCGGTGATGATCCTGTTGGGAATCCCGAAACGGCAAACAATCGACCTGAAGAACTTGACTGCTGACTGTGCTGTCACCTTCCTCACTGGCTGCACTTCCGGCCACTTTGTGAACTTGTCGATTGCGACGTACAAGTACTCAAAGCCCCCGACAGCTCGGGGGAAAGGGCCGAGGATATCAAGCCCCAGACCGAAAATGGCCAGGATAAAGGGATTGTCTGGAGAGCTTGAGCTGGCTGGTGTATCTGTTTGGAGTGGAACTGGCACGCTTCACACTTGGTTACTTGTGCAGTTGCATCTTGAAGGGCTGTCGGCCAAAAGAAACCTTGCCGGAAAGCTTTGCCGGCAAGTGCTCTTGCGCCGATGTGGTGGCCACATATGCCTCCATGTATCGCCGCCAATAGCTTTTGTCCATCTTCCCGGCGAATACACTTCAATTTCACACCGTTGAGTCTTCTTCTGTACAGTATGCTATTGACAAACTGGTACATACTTGACTGCCGGGCTACTTTTTCCGCTTCTTCTTGCTCTTCGGGAAGTTCTCCTGTCTGAAGGAAACGGACAATCTGCTGTGCCCATGCTGGAGCCTGTGGCTCGACAACAAGGACTAAAGGCACATCTTCTGCTGCGGGAACATCTGCTTCTACGGCAGGGACTTGCGGCCCTGCCGGAGCTTGATGTTCCCCGGCAAGCTTGCCGGAGCAAAACTTGTCGGGGGCGTCTGCTTCAACGGAACAAACCATTAGGCTTGCCGGAGCAGACTGCTCCTTAGCATCCTTGGTGTTGATCTTGGGGACTTTCTTGGCGGCGGCTTCGGGGAGCTCTGCCGGAAAGTAGTCACCAGAAACCAACTTCCTCTTTTTGCTTTGTCCAGTTGATGGTGTTACGGATGGTTGAGTCAACTTAAGCACAAAGATCCCTGGTTCCACAGGTAACTTTAGTGCGGCGCACTTTGACAGGCCATCAGCAATATCATTCTAAGCTCTTGGGATATGCTCCATTTGTAGGCCGTCAAAGTGTTCCTCTAACTTCCTCACTTCATCGACATACGCTTCCATCAACGGACTCTGGTAGTTCTTGTTCACTTGTCGGATGACAAGCTGTGAGTCACCCCTGACAATGAGCTTCTTAATCCCAAGGTCTGCTGCGATTCTGAGACCGGCAAGCAATCCTTCATATTCTGCAGTATTGTTGGTTGCTTGCTCTTTGGGAAAGTGCATCTGGACTACGTACTTGAGGTGCTCTCCGGTGGGTGCGACAAGCAGCACACCTGCACCGACGCCTTGCAGCGAGAAGGCTCCATCGAAGTACATCGGCCACTCTTTGCTTGCCTCTTTGACGGGGATGCTCGTTTCTGGAATTTCTTCATCTGGGGTTGGCGTCCACTCTGCTATGAACTCTGCCAATGCTCTGCTTTGGATAGTTGAGGTACTTTCAAACTTGAGGCCAAAGCTTGACAGTTCCAGCACCCACTCGACAATCCTGCCTGTTGCTTCTGGATTTTGCAGTATCCTCTTCAGCGGAAAGCGAGTGACGACTGTGATCTCATGTGCTTGGAAGTAATGGCGCAGCTTTCTCGAGGCCATAAGGATGCTGAAAAGCAACTTCTGTACACCAGAGTACCTTGATCTAGCCCCCTGCAGAAGGGAACTGACAAAGTAAACTGGGCGCTGCACCATTTTCCTTGGCATCTTATCATGCTCCTGCGCAAACTCATGTTTGTCGGGGCCAGAGCTTGTCGACGAAGCCCCCTGCTTGTCGCTGGATGGATCTGCCGTGGTTGCTGGCTCATCATCTGCCTCCCTCTCTGCCACTAACGCAGCACTAACCACTTG
This sequence comes from Triticum dicoccoides, assembly GCF_002162155.2. Taxonomy (NCBI): domain Eukaryota; kingdom Viridiplantae; phylum Streptophyta; class Magnoliopsida; order Poales; family Poaceae; genus Triticum; species Triticum dicoccoides. Next base: position 252,659,567 of record NC_041380.1, read on the forward strand.
ATTGGTTGCTGCTATATACAGCAGCAACTTCTCTTGCGGCTTAGGTGCGACAAGCGTTGGAGTGGAGGACAGGTATCTCTTCAAGTCCTGCAGCGCAGCCTCTGCTTCCGGAGTCCATTTCATTGGACCTGCCTTTTTCAAAATTTTGAAAAATGGCAGGGCGAGCTCAGCAGATCTAGAGATAAACCTGCTGAGAGCAGCCACGCAGCCGGCAAACCTTCGTACATCCTTGACGCGCTTTGGTGCTTCGATCTGCTCGATGGCTTTGATCTTGTCGGGATTGGCTTCAATTCCCCGCTGAGACACGAAGAACCCGAGAAGCTTGCCGGAAGGGACTCCAAACACGCACTTCTCGGGGTTAAGCTTGAGGTTGATCTTGCGCAGGTTTGCAAATGTCTCATCTAAATCTTGAATCAAGGTCGCTTTGTCCTTGCTCTTGACCACTATGTCATCCATGTAAGCTTCCACATTTCTGTGTATTTGTGGCTCAAAAGCATGGTGAACTACCCTTGCGAATGTTGAACCAGCATTCTTCAAACCGAAAGGCATCTGTATGAAGCAGTATGTGCCACACGGGGTGATAAATGCGGTTTTCTCTTCATCTTCTTCTGCCATGAAGATCTGATGATATCCTGAGTATGCATCAAGAAACGAAAGCAAATCACATCCGGCTGTGGAGTCAACAATCTGGTCAATACGCGGCAAGGGAAATGGGTCTTTGGGACAAGCTTTATTAACATCAGTGAAGTCAATACAGAGTCTCCATTTCCCGTTAGCTTTGCGCACAACAACAGGATTGGCCAACCACGTGGGATGGAGTACTCCTCTGACAAGGCCTGCTGCTTCCAACTTCTTGATTTCTTCTGCGATGAATTCTTGGCGCTCAACTGCCTGCTTCCTGACTCTCTGCTTGACGGGCCGCGCATGAGGACAAACGGCAAGGTGGTGCTCAATCACTTTCCTGGGAACATCGGGGATATCAGATGGTTGCCACGCAAACACGTCGATATTCGCCCACAGGAAAGCAACGAGCGCGCTTTCCTATTTAGGGTCAAGAGTGGCGCTGATGGTGAAGGTACCACCAGTGCCATCCTCCTTAGCGGACACCTTCTTAGTCGCATGTGGAGCTGCCATCGCCTTCTTGCACTTGCCGGTGGAGCTCGATGGTGCGTCCTCGACGGTAGCGCAGCACTCCGAAGAGGTGCACTTGCCGGAGTGGGCATCAGAGCTCTTGCCGGACTTGGTCTACTTCTTCCCCCCGGGAGCTTCAGCGGCAAGTGTCCTTCGTTCTGCTGTAGCTGCTGCTTCCCCGTAGATCTTGTCGGCACAAATAAGAGCATCCTTCTTGTCGCCAGGGACAGAGATGACACTTATTGGGCCTGGCATTTTCAGTACGTTGTACGCATAGTGAGAGGCTGCCATGAACTTGGCGAGTGCTGGACGGCCAAGGATTCCATTGTAAGGTAATGGAAAATCGGCAACGTCAAACGTGACCCTCTCAGTCCTGAAGTTCAGCTCACTGCCAAATGTTACCGGCAATGTGATCTTTCCCTTTGGCTTGCTCCTTCCCGGTTGATTCCTTGAAATGTGCCGGTCTCTTCGAGCTCGCCGTCAGGGATCTGGAGCTTCTGGAGCACTACGGAGGAGACCAAGTTCAAACCAACCCCGCCGTCAACTAGCATCTTAGTGACCTTGAGGTTGCGGATTGTTGGTGAAACCAACATCGGCAAGCACCCGACCGCAGTTATGCGATCCGGGTGGTCCTCAATATCAAAGATGATAGGCGTGCTGGACCATTTCAGAGGCCTACGTGACTCGACGGGTGGTTCTGCTGCATTAACCTCCCGCATCCACTGCTTGAGCTGGCAGTGCGAGGCATGCAGAGAAGCACCACCGTCAACGCACAGGACCTCTGTAGCTTTCTGGAACTCCTGCTCATCAGTCTCCTCATCATCCATATCTTCATCGTCGCCGTCATCTTCATCCTTGTCGCAGCCGCGAGGAGGTCTGTCTCCTTGCCGCTGCTTAGCCTTGCCGCGGCGTCCTCCTCGGCCGGGACGTTTCTTGCCGGATCCACCAGCTCCTTCCTGGGCCTTCTCCTTGTCGCGCCGCTCATATTCAGCTTTCTGTTGCTCAACAAGCTGCTCGACCCTCTTGCAGTTCTGAAGATCATGGCCCTTCGTGCGGTGAATCTTGCAATACTGCTTGTTGGTGCCGTCCTGCTTGTCGGCGACCGCCACCTCCGCGGCAACCTCCTTGCCGGAGTCACCAGCTTTGGCTTCCTTGGCGCCGCCACCATTGCCGGACTTCTCAACAACTAGCACTTCTTTGCCTTTCCTCCTTCTGTTGTTCCGCGTCGGTTTTTCCTTGTCGGGGCGGCATCTTCGCTGTCAGATCCTCCCGCTCCTGTATTTTCTCCAGGCAGTCTCCTCCCTTCCTCAGCACGCGCGCACTTGTCGGCCAGTGCATATAACTCACTGACGTCCCTGATCTTGCACATCGCCATTTCCTCCCGCATCCTACGGTTCCGCACGTTCTGATGGAACGCGCTGATCACCGCGGCAGGGTGGACGTCTGGAATGTTGTGCTGCACGCTACTAAATCTCTGAATGTACTTGCGCAGGGGCTCTCCTTCCTTCTGGGCGAGCAAATGAAGATCACTCTCCTGGCCATGAGGCTTGTGTCCGCCAGTAAAGGCGCCGACAAACTGATGGCACAGATCAGCCCAAGAGGATATGGAGTTGTCCGGCAAGTGCATGAGCCAGGATCTGACATTGGGCTTGAGCACCAGTGGGAAGTAGTTGGCAAGGATCTTGTCATCTCGTCCCCCGGCAGCTTGCACCGCAATAGTGTAAATGCTGAGGAACTCTGACGGATGCGTCTTGCCGTCGTACTTCTCCGGTACATCTGGCTTGAAGTTCTTTGTACTGGGCCACTGGACTTGCCGCAGCTCACGAGTGAACGCAAGACAACCTACCGCATACGGCAAATCGCCTGGTTCCCCTGGCGCATGCATGTCAACAGAGGGCCCAGCGCGCTTGTCGGATTGACGTCGCGCTTCTCTTCGGCGCTCGATGCGGGTTCGAGTGTCTTCTTGTTGTCGATCATGAAGAACTTGGCGCTGATCACGACGAGCTCGTGGATCCGACGATGCAGTGGAGTCGTTGTCAAGGTGGATCCGACGAGTCGGCGATCTTGGCCTTCGGGGCGGTGATTGCATGGTAGTTGCACCTCCGCCCGTTTCGTCGCCACCGGCTCGCGTCCGGCGGTCCTGCCGCGGCGGCAACGCGCTTGGCCGCCGTGGAGTGTCGCCGTTGGCGTAGCCGATGAGACTCTGGATGGTGGCCCTCCATTCGTCGATCTTGTCTGACGTTGGAGGGTAATCTAAGAGAAGTTGAGCTCACGCCAAAGCTTCTGCTGGAGTGGTGGGTGGCAGTGGCGGACGGCGTTAGGAGCGGGACGTGCTCGAACTTCTAACTATGTTAGAAGGAGCAGTATCCCGTCCAGGCGACCGTGCCCCGCTCGTGCCAGCATGCTGGCGTGCATGCTGGTTTTGAGCGCCCCGAGACCCACCAGCTTGGCCTTGGTCTAACATGCGCATGGTGCTGCGAGCGCCATGGTGCTGCTGATCTTGCGCCTCCTGAGAGTGGCGCGGAACATGTACAGTCGCCGAGGTTTGTGCAGCCTTGTCCTTGGACTTGGCAGCACTGTGAGCACCCTCATCGACGGCTGTTCTTCCGCCGGCGTCCACTCCACCCCCCGTTTGCTCCAACGGTGGCGGAAATGACGTGGACGGAGCGGCTGCCGCCGAAGTCTTCTTCTTCGGTGGCATGTTGATGAAGGGAATGAAGATCTAGCTCGTGTGAACACCGGATCAGGTTCACACAATCTCGACGCCCCCTACCTGGCGCGCCAAAGATGCCGGGGAAGCTGATCCACGAACACCTATGGGGCCGGCGGACCGGGCCCCTTTCGGTTCGGCGGGGGGCGGAGATCGCACGAAGAGCAGATCAAGGCGAGGCACACGAGCAGTTTACCCAGCTTCGGAGCTCTCCGGAGAGATAACACTCCTACTGCTGCTTGTCTGGTTGTATTATCTGGTGTTCTTGCTCTCCAAAGCGAGAGTGCGATGTTCTCTGGGCTACGGATGGATCGAAACAAACTGTCTGAGGCTTCGAACCTATGAGCCGAACCCCCTCTACGTTGCGCATGGGCCTCCTTTTATACGCTAAAGGGGTCACCGACAGGTGGCAACGCAGAGGAGGGTAAAAACGTAAAAAGCGAGGTAGTTGATACAGTTGCTTGTACAGTGCACCCTACCTAACCCTGACGGCAGGGGACAAGGGCATTAAATGCCCGTCTGAGTCGCCCGAACAGTGCAGAAAAGGACCGTTAGGGGCGCCACCGTTCGCCATGATGGCGATCTTGTCAGCTTCGCATGCCACTGCGCACCGCTGGCTGCACAGCCTCCCGCCACGCACGTCTGGAGAGGCCCCCAGAGCGACACGTTGGTGGATGCGCTGGAGCGTGGATGCAGAGTGGCCGCCTGCCGCGGCAAGCGCCTTGCCGCTGTAGTTATCTTGTCGGGTCTGGAAGCTTGTCGCTCACCGGGCTTCGAAGTACCTTGGTTTGTCTTCCCGGCAAGCTCCTCTTGCCGGGGCCTTGTTGCCTTGCCGGAGCGCGTGGCGCGTCGCGGCAAGTTCATTGGAGCGTCTTGGTTGGCCTTCCCGGCAAGCTCCTCTTGCCGGGGCCTTGTCTCCTTAGCTTAAATACTTTGTTCTTGAATGGCTCCAAGGGAACCTTGGGGGATCTTGGCGATCACCCGGCAAGCCTTTGCCGCGGGGTGCTGCAACTGCCCGTGCACAAGTTCGGGGTACTAGGGTACCCCTATTCTAGTACACCGACATCTATTAACAGTCTTTTGCAAAATTAATTTGAGTTCTCTGTTGCTCAATTCTACTTGACCACTAGACTATGGGTGATAAGGAGATGCAATTCTATGATTAACATCATATTTAGCAAGCATTTTATGGAAAGCACCATGAATAAAATGTGAACCACCATCAGTCATTAAATATCTAGGGACTCAAAACCTCGGAAAAACAACTTCTTTAAGCATTTTAATAGAGGTGTTATGATCATCACTACTAGTTGGAATAGCTTCTACCCACTTAGTAACGTAATCAACAGCAACTAAAATATGTGTATATCCATTAGAGGCAGGAAAAGGTCCCATATAATCAAAGCCCCAAACATCAAATGGTTCAATAACAAGTGAATAATTCATAGGCATTTCTTGACGTAACTAATATTACCAATTCTTTGACATTCATCACAAGACAAGACAAAACTTACGGGCATCCTTGAAGAGAGTAGGCCAATAAAAACCGGATTGCAATACCTTGTGTGCAGTTCTATCTCCAGCGTGGTGTCCTCCATAAGCCTCGGAGTGACACTTGCATAGGATCTGTTCCTGTTCATGCTCAGGTACACAACGTCTAATAACACCATCTACTCCTTCTTTATAAAGATGTGGGTCATACCAAAAGTAATGCCTCAAATCATAGAAGAACTTTTTCTTTTGCTGGTATGTGAAATTAGGTGGTATAAATTTAGCAACAATATAATTAGTATAATCAGCATACCATGGAGCAGTACAAGAAGAATTTATGACATTTAATTGTTCATCAGGAAAGTTATCATCAATAGGTAGTGGGTCATCAAGAACATTCTTTAACCTAGACAAGTTGTCTGCAACGGGGTTCTCAGCTCCCTTTCTATCAACAATATGCAAATCAAATTCTTGTAGCAAGAGAACCCATCTAATAAGTCTAGGCTTAGCATCTTTCTTTTCCATAAGATATTTAATAGCAGCATGATCAGTGTGAATAGTTACTTTAGAATCAACAATATAAGGTCTGAACTTATCACAAGCAAATACAACTGCTAAGAATTCTTTTTCAGTAGTAGCATAATTTCTCTAAGCATTGTCTAGAGTTTTACTAGCATATTGAATAACATTTAATTTCTTATCAACTCTTTGCCCTAGAACAACACCTACAACATAATCACTAGCATCACACATAATTTCAAAAGGTAAATTCCAATCAGGTGGCTGAACAATGGGTGCAGAGATTAATGCTTTCTTAAGTATTTCAAATGCTTCTACACAATCATCATCAAAGACAAATGGTATATCTTTTTGTAATAAATTAGTCAGAGGCCGAGAAATTTTTGAGAAGTCCTTAATGAACCTCCTATAAAAATCGGTGTGACCAAGGAAACTTCTTATACCTTTGATGTCCTTGGGACATGACATCTTTTCAATAGCATCAACCTTAGCTTTATCAACTTCAATACCTCTTTCAGAAACTTTATGCCCCAAGACAATACCTTCATTAACCATAAAGTGGCACTTCTCCCAATTCAAGACAAGGTTAGTTTCTTCACATCTCTGCAAAACTCGATCAAGGTTGCTTAAGCAATCATCAAAAGAGGATCCATAGACGGAAAAATCGTCCATGAAAACCTCACAAATCTTTTCACAAAAGTCAGAGAATATAGCCATCATGCATCTTTGAAAGGTAGCAGGTGCATTACATAAATCAAAAGGCATACGTCTATAAGAAAAATCACCAAAAGGGCAAGTAAAAGTAGTCTTTGATTAATCATTGGCCGACACAGGTATTTGAGAGAAACCAGAATAACCATCTAGAAAGCAAAAATGTGTATGTTTGGATAATCTTTCTAGCATTTGATCGATAAAAGGTAAGGGGTAATGATCTTTTTTAGTAGCTTTATTTAATTTGCAGAAATCAATTATCATCCTATAACCTATAATAATTCTTTGCGGGATCAACTCATCTTTATCATTAGGAATGACAGTAATACCTCCCTTCTTAGGGACACAATGGATAGGACTTACCCACTGACTATCAGCAATGGGATAAATTATACCTGCCTCAAGAAGCTTTAGTATTTCCTTTCTTACCACTTCCTTCATCTTAGGATTCAGCCGTCGTTGATGATCACGAACTGGTTTGGCATCTTCCTCCAAATTTATTTTTTGTTGACACAGAGTGGGACTAATGCACTTAAGATCATCAAGAGTATATCCAATAGCAGCACGGTGCTTCTTTAGAGTTTTCAATAATCTCTCTTCTTCATGCTCTGAAAGGTTAGCACTAATAATAACATGATATATCTTCTTTTCATCAAGATAAGCATATTTAAGAGTATCAAGTAACGGTTTAAGCTCAAACACGAGATCACCCTTGGGTGGAGGAGGATCCCCTAGGATTTCAACAGGCAAATTGTGTTTCAGGATGGGTTCCTGTTTAAAGAATACTTCATCTATTTCCCTTCTTTCTTTCATTCATAAACATATCATTTTCATGGTCTAGCAAATATTGTTATAAAGGATCACTAGGAGGTACGACAATAGAAGCAAGACGAATAATTTCATCTTTACTAGGCAATTCCTCTTCACGGTGTTGTCTACGAAATTTAGAGAAATTAAACTCATGAGACATATCACCTAGACCAATAGTAACAACATCCTTTTTGCAAACTATCCTAGCATTAACAGTGTTCAAGAAGGGTCTACCAAATATAATGGGACAAAATTTATCTTGTGGGGAGCCAAGAACAAGAAAATCAGTAGGATATTTAGTTTTCCCACACAAGACTTCAACATCTCTAACAATTCCCATCAGTGAAATAGTATCTCTACTAGCAAGTTTAATTGTGACATCAATATCTTCTAACTCAGCTGGTGCAATGCCATGCATAATTTCTTTGTATAAGTCAAAAGGTATTGCACTAGCACTAGCACCCATATCACATAAGCCATGATAACAATGATCTCCTATTTTAACAGAAATAACAGGCATGCCTACCAAAGATCTAGGTTTATCTTTAGCACAAGGTTTAGCAATTCTAGCAGTCTCATCACGAAAATTAATAACATGCCCATCAATATTATCAGACAAGAGATCTTTAACAATAGCAATATTAGGTTCAACTTTAATTTGCTCAGGAGGTGTATAAATTCTAATATTGCTTTTACGTACCACAGTTGAAGCTTTAGCATGATCCTTTATCCTAACAGGGAAAGGTGGTTTCTCAACATAAGAAGTAGGAACAATAGGATCATTATAAGTGATAGTCTTTTCTTCAACTTTAATAGGTGCAACTACTTTTACTTCTATGGGAGGATGATATTTAAACAACTTCTCCCTAGGGAGATCAACATGAGTAGCAAAATATAAACAGAAAGAAGCTACTATCTCAGAGTCAAGTCCATATTTAGTGCTAAATTTACGGAAAACATCGGTATCCATAAAAGATTTAACACAATCAAACTTAGGGGTCATACCTGACTCCTTACCTTTGTCGAGGTCCCAATCTTCAGAGTTGCGATTAATTCTTTCCAATAAATCCCATTTGGATTCAATAGTCTTCATCATAAAAGAGCCAGCACCAGAAGTATCGAGCATGGTGCGATTGTTATGAGAAAGTCGAGCATAAAAATTTTGAATAATCATTTCTCTTGAGAGCTCATGATTGGGGCATGAATATAACATTGATTTAAGCCTCCCCCAAGCTTGAGCGATGCTTTCTCCTTCGCGAGGCCAAAAGTTATATATATAATTGCGATCACGATGAACAAGATGCATAGGATAAAACTTCTGATGAAATTCCAATTTCAATCGTTTGTAGTTCCATGACCCAGTATCATCACATAGCCTATACCATGTCAATGCATCTTCCTTCAAAGATAAAGGGAAGACCTTCTTATTAAGAACATCTCCGGGTACACATGCAAGCTTAAATAATCCACAAACTTCATCCACATATATTAGGTGCTCATCAGGATGCTTTGTTCCATCTCCTGCAAAAGGATTAGCTAGCAGTTTTTCTATCATACCCGAAGGAATTTCAAAGCAGACATTTTCATTTTCAGTAGGTTCAGTAGGTTGAGGAGCAACTCTTTGCTCTACTGGTCAGGGTGAAGATACCCCGAACAAGCCCCTCAGAGAATTACTTTCCATAGTAACAAGTGACAGTAAATTTCAGCACACTATATAAATTTTTCCTTACCAAATTCCACCTACCAAAGGCACTTCACTCCCTGGCAACGGCGCCAGAAAAGAGTCTTGATGACCCACAAGTATAGGGGATCTATCATAGTCCTTTCGATAAGTAAGAGTGTTGAACCCAACGAGGAGTAGAAGGAAATGATAAGTGGTTTTCAGCAAGGTATTGTGTGCAAGCACTGAAATAACAGGTAACAGATAGTTTTGTGATAGGATAATTTGTAAAGAGTAGCAAGTAATAAAAGTAAATAAGGAGCAGCAAGGTGGCCCAATCCTTTTCATAGCAAAGGACAAGCCTGGACAAACTCTTATATGATGTAAAGCGCTCCCGAGGACACGTGGGAATATCGTCCAGCTAGTTTTCATCACGTTCATATGATTCGCGTTCGGTACTTTGATAATTTGGTATGTGGGTGGACCGGTGCTTGGGTGCTGCCCTTAATTGGACAAGCATCCCACTTATGATTAACCTCTATTGCAAGCATCCGCAACTACAACAAAAGTATTAAGGTAAACCTAACCATAGCATGAAACATATGGATCCAAATCAGCCCCTTACGAAGCAATGCATAAACTAGGGTTTAAGCTTCTGTCACTCTAGCAACCCATCATCTACTTATTACTTCCCAATGCCTTCCTCTTGGCCCAAATAATGGTGAAGTGTCATGTAGTCGATGTTCACATAACACCACTAGAGGAGAGACAACATACATCTCATCAAAATATCGAACGAATACCAAATTCACATGACTACTAATAGCAAGACTTCTCCCATGTCCTTAGGAACAAACGTAACTACTCACAAAGCATATTCATGTTCATAATCAGAGGGGTATTAATATGCATATAGGATCTGAACATATGATCTTCCACCAAATAAACCAACTAGCATCAACTACAAGGAGTAATTAACACTACTAGCAACCCACAGGTACCAATCCCGGACTTGGAGACAAGAATTGGATACAAGAGATGAACTAGGGTTTTGAGAGGAGATGTTGCTGGTGCAGATGTTGATGGAGATTGCCCTCTCCTGATGAGAGGAGCGTTGGTGATGACGATGGCGATGATTTCCCCCTCCCGGAGGGAAGGTTCCCCGACAGAACAGCTCCGCCAGAGCCCTAGATTGGTTCCGCCAAGGTTCCGCCTCATGGCCGCGGAGTCTCGTCCGAAAAGATGGCTTATGATTTTTTCCTCATCGAAAGACTCCATATAGCAGAAGATGGTCATTGGAGGGCCACCAGGGGGCCCACGAGGTAGGGGGGCGCGCCCAGGGGGGTAGGGCACGCCCCCACCCTCGTGGGCAGGTTGTGCCCCCCTGGTGAACTTATTGCGCTCAGTATTTATTATATATTTCGAAAATGTCTTCCATGAAGTTTCAGGACTTTTGGAGCTGTGTAGAATAGGTCTCTAATATTTGCTCCTTTTCCAGCCCAGAATCCCAGCTGCGGGCTTTCTCCCACTTTATGTAAACCTTGTAAAATAAGAGAGAATAGGCATAAGTATTGTGACATAATGTGTAATAACAGCCCATAATGCAATAAATATCAATATAAAAGCGTGATGCAAAATGGACGTATCATCTGCCTATATTACACTCAAAATGCCACTGCTCATGCCCGCGTCACACCTGACCCTCAAGTAAAACAAACATGCAAGCGTTCATTGCCCTGCCCGCTTGCATCTCCTCTCCCCTTTCCCTCTACCTCGATCCCCTGCCTGCAGCGCTAGGGTTCCTCCAGCGAGTTGTCGCCACTGGTCCCATCTGGCCTGATCCTCGATGATGCTTTGTCCGGTTAGGCTACATGGCTGGCAGGTAGGGCCAAATCTCCCCAGTTGTTCGTCCCTCTGGCGTCGCCCCTCATTCTCATGGTCTCCAGCAGCTGCTCCACTATGGTCCGTCCAACGCACTACTCCGATGGGTGTCACACAACTACAGCCGATGCCACACTATGGAAGAAGGCACCTTATCCCCCCTCCCCCTCCTCCTAGGCCGTGGCCTTGAGGTGATGTTGAAGGATGAGCTCATCCAACAAGGTGAGGATCTCCTCTGATTTTTTGCTAAATTTTCATTCTGATCCGCTATACGATGAATTGCTATGAGCTGCTTCTGCTGCTGCTATATGATGCATTGCTATGAGATGCTCCTGCTGCTATATGATGAATTGCTATGAGTTGCTGCTGCTATATGATGAATTGCTATGAGCTGCTACTGCTGCTGCTATATGATGGGTTGCTATAAGTTGCTCCTCCTGCTGCTATATGATGAATTGCTATGAGTTGCTCCTACTGCTGCTATATGATGAATTGCTATGAGCTGCTCCTGTTGCTGCTGTATGATGTATTGCTATGAGCTGCTCCTGCTGCTGCTATATGATGAATTGCTAGGAGCTGCTGCTGTTATATGATGAACTGCACACTACTGATGTTGTATGATGAGTTGCTATGAGCTGCTGCTGCTATATGATGCTTTTAGGTGGTGCTGCTATATGATAATAACCAGCCACTTGGACCATCGAATTTTGATAAATAATTGTTCCTCATTTAAATTTGGGCCATGCGTTCTTTGTTTAAATTAGGCAATGGTATTGCTACCTCTTGAGCATGCGTTGGTTTTCCCTTGAAGAGGAAAGGGTGATGCAGCAAAGTAGCGCAAGTATTTCCCTCAGTTTTTGAGAACTAAGGTATCAATCCAGTAGGAGACTACACACAAGTCACCTAGTACCTGCACAAACAAATAAGAACCTTGCAACCAACACGATAAAGGGGTTGTCAATCCCTTCACGACCACTTGCAAAAGTGAGATCTGATAAAGATAATAAGATAAATACTTTTGGTATTTTTGTTGTATAGATTGGAAAATAAAGATTGCAAAATAAAAGGCGACAGAAATGGCTAGTTGACGGGAAACTAATATGATGTAAAGTAGACCCGGGCAATAGGTTTCACTAGTGGCTTCTCTCAAGATAGCATATATTACGGTGGGTGAACAAATTACTGCCGAGCAATTGATAGAAAAGCGCATAGTTATGATGATATCTAGGCATGATCATGAACATAGGCATCACGTCCGTGTCAAGTAGACCGAAACAATTCTGCATCTACTACTATTACTCCACACATCGACCGCTATCCAGCATGCATCTAGAGTATTAAGTTCATAAGAACAGAGTAACGCATAAGGCAAGATGACATGATGTAGAGGGATAAACTCAAGAAATCTGATATAGACCCCATCTTTTTATCCTCGATGGCAACAATACAATACGTGCCTTGCTGCCCTTACTGTCACTGGGAAAGGACACCACAAGATTGAACCCAAAGCTAAGCACTTCTCCCATTGCAAGAAAGATCAATCTAGTAGGCCAAACCAAACTGATAATTCGAAGAGACTTGCAAAGATATCAAATCATGCATATAAGAATTCAGAGAAGAATCAAATATTGCTCATAGATGAACTTGATCATAAACCCACAATTCATCGGATCTCAGCAAACACACCGCAAAAAGAATTACATCGGATAGATCTCCAAGAACAACGAGGAGAACTTTGTATTGAGAACCAAAGAGAGAGAAGAAGCCATCTAGCTAATAAGTATGGACCCGAAGGTCTGTGGTAAACTACTCACACATCATCGGAGAGGCTATGGTGTTGATGTAGAAGCCCTCCATGATTGAATCCCCCTCCGGCAGATCGTCGGAAAAGGTCCCTAGATGGGATCTCACGGGTACAGAAGGTTGTGGCGGTGGAAAAGTGGTTTCGTGGCTCCCCTGGATGTTTTCAGGGTATAAGAGTATATATATAGGCAACGGAAGTAGGTCCGTGGAGATACGAGGGGCCCACAAGGGTGGGGGGCGAGCCTGCCCCCTGGGTGCACCGCCCTACCTCGTGGCCGCCTCGTTGCTCCCTTGACCTCCACTCCAAGTCTCCTGGATTGCATTTGTTCCCAAAAAGATCCTCACGAAGGTTTCATTCCATTTGGATTCCGTTTGATATTCCTTTTCTGCGGAACACTGAAATAGGCAAAAAATAGCAACTGGCACTGGGCCTCCGGTTAATAGGTTAGTCCCAAAAATAATATAAAAGTTCATATTAAAGCCCATTAAACATCCAAAACAGATTATATAATAGCATGTAACAATCAAAAATTATAGATACGTTGGAGACGTATCAGCATCCCCAAGCTTAATTCCTACTCGTCCTCGAGTAGGTAAATGATAAAAACAGAATTTTTGATGTGGAATGCTACCTAGCATAATTTTCAATGTAATTTTCTTTATTGTGGCATGAATATTCAGATCCTAAAGATTCGAGACAAAAGTTTAATATTGACATAAAAATAATAATACTTCAAGCATACTAATAAAGCAATCATGTCTTCTCAAAATAACATGGCCAAAGAAAGTTATCCCTACAAAATCATATAGTCTGGCTATGCTCTATCTTCATCACACAAAATATTTAAATCATGCACAACCCCGATGACAAGCCAAGCAATCATTTCATACTTTTGATGTCCTCAAAAATTTTCAATCTTCACGCAATAGATGAGTGTGAGCCATCGATATAGCACTATAGGTGGAATAGAATGGTGGTTGTGGAGAATACAAAAAGGAGAAGATAGTCTCACATCAACTAGGCTTATCAACGGGCTATGGAGATGCCCATCAATAGATATCAATGTGAGTGAGTAGGGATTGCCATGCAACGGATGCACTAGAGCTATAAGTGTATGAAAGCTCAACAAAAGAAACTAAGTGGGTGTGCATCCAACTCGCTTGCTCATGAAGACCTAGGGAATTTTGAGGAAGCCCATCATTGGAATATACAAGCCAAGTTCTTTAATGAAAAATTCCCACTAGTGTATGAAAGTGAGAAAATAGGAGACTCTCTATCATGAATATCATGCTGCTACTTTGAAGCACAAGTGTGGAAAAAGGATAGTAGCATTGCCCTTCTCTCTTTTTCTCTCATTTTTTTATTTGGGCCTTTTTTCTCTTTTACATGGCCTCTTTTTTTCATCTGGAATCTCATCCCGACTTGTGGGGGAATCATAGTCTCCATCATCCTTTCCTCACATGGGACAATGCTCTAATAATGAAAATCATCACACTTTTATTTACTTACAACTCAAGAATTACAACTTGATACTTAGAACAAAATATGACTCTATGTGAATGCCTCTGGCGGTGCACCGAGATGTGCAATGAATCAAGAGTGACATGTATGAAAGAATTATGAACGGTGGCTTTAACACAAATACGATGTCAACTACATGATCAGGCAAAGCAATATGACAATGGTGAAGCATGTCATAATAAACGGAATGATGGAAAGTTGCATGGCAATATATCTCAGAATGGCGATGGAAATGCCATAATAGGTAGGTATGGTGGCTGTTTTGAGGAAGGTATATGGCGGGTTTATGGTACCGGCGAAAGTTGCGCGGTACTAGAGAGGCTAGCAATGGTGGAAGGTTGAGAGTGCGTATAATCCATGGACTCAACATTAGTCATAAAGAACTCACATACTTATTGCAAAAATCTATTAGTTATCGAAACAAATTACTATGCGCATGCTCCTAGGGGGATAATTGGTAGGGAAAGACCATCGCTCGTCCCCGACCGCCACTCATAAGGAATACAATCAATAAATAAATGATGCTCCGACTTCATCACATAACGGTTCACCATACGTGCATGCTACAGGAATCACAAAATTTAACACAAGTATCTCTCAAATTCACCACTACTCAACTAGCATGACTCTAATATCATCATCTTCATATCTCAAAACAATCATCAAGTATCAAACTTCTCATAGTATTCAATGCACTCTATATGGAAGTTTTATTATACCCATCTTGGATGCCTATCATATTAGGACTAATTTCATAACCAAAGCAAATTACCATGCTGTTCTAAAGGACTCTCAAAATAATATAAGTGAAGCATGAGAGATCAATAATTTCTATAAAATAAAACCACTACCATGCTCTAAAAAGATATAAGTGAAGCACTAGAGCAAAATTATCTAGCTCAAAAGATATAAGTGAAGCACATAGAGTATTCTAATAAATTCCGATTCATTTGTGTCTCTCCAAAAGGGTGTGTACAGCAAGGATGATTGTGGTAAACTAAAAATCAAAGAATCAAATCATACAAGACGCTCCAATAAAAACACATATCATGTGGTGAATAAAAATATAGCCTCAAGTAAAGTTACCGATAGACGAAGACGAAAGAGGGGATGCCTTCCAGGGCCTCCCCAAGCTTAGGCTTTTGGTTATCCTTGAATTTTACCTTGGGGTGCCTTGGGAATCCCCAAGCTTAGGCTCTTGCCACTCCTTATTCCAAAATCCATCAAATATTTACCCAAAAACTTGAAAACTTCAGAACACAAAACTCAACAGAAAATCTCATGAGCTCTGTTAGTATAAGAAAACAAACCACCACTTTAAGGTACTGTAATGAAATCATTCTTTATTTATATTGGTGTTAAACCTACTGTATTCCAACTTCTATATGGTTCATACCCCCCGATACTAGCCATAGATTCATCAAAATAAGCAAACACCACACAAAAAAACAGAATCTGTCAAAAGCAGAACAATCTGTAGCAATCTGTAGGTTTCAAATACTTCTGTAACTCCAAAAATCCTGAGAAATTAGGACGTTATAAATAATTTGTATATTGATCTACTTCAGTTGGAATTGGTATTTTATCACTCTCCGGTTAAAATGAAAATTATTCTCGTGAGCGCATACTTTCTGTTTTTTCAGCAAGATCAAATAACAATCACCCAAGAAGATCCTAAAGGCTTTACTTGGCACAAACACTAATTAAAACATAAAAAACACAATCATAACAGAGGATACATGATTTATTTATTACTAAATAGGAACAAAAATCAAGGAACAAAAATAAAATTGGGTTGCCTCCCAACAAGCACTATCGTTTAACGCCCCTAGCTAGGCATAAAAGCAAGAATAGATCTAAGTATTTCCATCTTTGGTATTGGGAAAGAAAAGAGAAAATTTCTTATCTAGAGCATTTATCTTTCTATTTTGAGAAAGCATGTGGCCATTAATGGTGGAAGAAAGATTAAGCACGCTACCTAAATTTGCATCTAAGCTAGCCTTCATCTCTTTGATAATTTCATTTTGATAAAAGCACAAAAGAGAGGTGGATTCGACCTTCTCACTCATGGGGTGCCCAAATATAGTTTTCATCTTTTCATAGGTATCTATGGCACCCCCCCTCAAGAAAACCTTCTTCAAAAATAGAATCTAAAACTTGCTTGAACGAAGAGGGTAAGCCAACATAAAAGCTTTTTAGATATATCTCAATTTGATATTGGGGAACATAGCTGGCTTGGATCCTTAGAAGTCTATCCCAAGCATCTTTCAAAGACTCATCAAGAAAATACCAAAAAATCCCGGGACCATCTTCATCGAAATTATTCAAACTCTCATTGATAACCCCAGTAGGTCAGTACTAAAACCCGGGAGAGAACCCTTACCCCTTTTTGTTTCGGCCATGGTGAAATAAAGGCAAATGAGAAAGAGGTGAGGAAAAGGAAAATAAAATGGCAAAGGTGAAGTGGGGGAGAGGAAAATGAGAGGCAAATGGCAAATAGTGTAATGCGAGGGATAAGAGCTTGTGAAGGGTACTTGGTATGTCTTGACTTGAGTGTAGATCTACCCGGCAACGACGCCAGCAATCCTTCTTGCTACCTCTTAAGCATGCATTGGTTTTCCCTTGAAGAGGAAAGGGTGATGCACCAAAGTAGCATAAGTATTTCCCTCGGTTTTTGAGAATCAAGGTATCAATCCAGTAGGAGACTACACGCAAGTCTCCTAGAACCTGCACAAACAAATAAGAACCTTGCAACCAACGGGATAAACGGGTTGTCAATCCCTTCACGGCCACTTGCAAAAGTGAGATCTGATAAAGAAAATAAGATAAATATTTTTGGTATTTTTGTTGTATAGATTGGAAAATAAAGATTGCGAAATAAACGGAGACAGAAATGGCTAGTTGACGGGAAACTAATATGATGTAAAGTAGACCCGGGGGCCATAGGTTTCACTAGTGGCTTCTCTCAAGATAGCATATATTACGGTGGGTGAACAAATTACTGCCGAGCAATTGATAGAAAAGCGCATAGTTATGATGATATCTAGGCATGATCATGAACATAGGCATCACGTCTGTGTCAAGTAGACCGAAACGATTCTACATCTACTACTATTACTCCACACATCAACCGCTATCCAGCATGCATCTAAAGTATTAAGTTCATAAGAACAGAGTAACACATTAGGCAAGATGACATGATGTAGAGGGATAAACTCAAGCAATATGATATAAACCCCATCTTTTTATCCTCGATGGCAACAATACAATACGTTCCTTGCTGCCATTACTGTCACTGGGAAAGGACACCGCAAGATTGAACCCAAAGCTAAGCACTTCTCCCATTGCAAGAAAGATCAATCTAGTAGGCCAAACCAAACTAATAACTCGAAGAGACTTGCGAAGATATCAACATGCATATAAGAATTCAACGAAGAATCAAATATTGTTCATAGATAAACTTGATCATAAACCCACAATTCATCGGATCTCGGCAAACACGCTGCAAAAAGAATTACATCGAATAGATCTCCAAGAACATCGAGGAGAACTTTGTATTGAGAACCAAAGAGAGAGAAGAAGCCATCTAGCTAATAACTATGGACCCGAAGATCTGTGGTAAACTACTCACACATCATCGGAGAGGCTATGGTGTTGATATAGAAGCCCTCCGTGATCGAATCCCCTCTGGCAGATCGCCGGAAAAGGTCCCTAGATGGGATCTCATGGGTAAAGAAGGTTGCGGTGGTGGAAAAGTGGTTTTGTGGCTCCCCTGGATGTTTTCAGGGTATAAGAGTATATATAGGCGAAGGAAGTAGGTCGGTGGAGCTACGAGGGCCCATGAGGGTGGGGGGCGCGCCTGCCCCCTGGGTGTGCCGCCCTACCTCGTGGCTTCTTCGTTGCTTCCTTGACCTCCACTCCAAGTCTCCTAGATTGTGTTTGTTCCAAAAAAGATCCCCGTGAAGGTTTCATTCCATTTGATATTCCTTTTCTGTGAAACACTGAAATAGGCAAAAAACAACAACTGGCACTGGGCCTCTGGTTAATAGGTTAGTCCCAAAAATAATATAAAAGTGTATATTAAAGCCCATTAAACATGCAAAACAGATAATATAATACTATGGAACAATCAAAAATTATAGATACATTGGAGACGTCTCAGGTATCTCTATGGAAGACATTGACCAAAGTAGATGGTATCTTTGTATTTGCATTTTGAACAAATAGCGATGGTCTGTTTTCCTATCATATTAATTACTGCACTAGGTTCAATTTGTGATGTTTGTAAGTCAAATTAGTTTTCATATGGGTGGAAAAATGACAAAATATAATGCAATTTAGACTTTTCACTGATCATACCAAAGATAAGCGGAAAAGGAAGGCAATGAAAAGAACTGGTTGGCTTATTACCTGGAGCTTATATTCACAAGTGCTTATTTTCTTAGGATAACTCATAATAACTGTCCCCAAGAAACTTGGCCAATAGAACTGACATACAAATAATATGTCACAATGATTGCAATGGAAGAGTGACCAACCATAGCACACTTTATAGGCTCACCGCCGCCTCTCCTTTTTTGCGATGTTCCATGAAATTGCCACATACATCTTGTACTTTTTCATTACGTAACCCTATCTACAAGTCGACACAGCTGATTTCAGACATCTCTACATGATAATACATTGCATATTCCTTGCGCATATTAAAACCACCAATTAACGATTATGTGCGTAGCATAAACTAGCCATGAGATTGTGTGCTGGACTAGTAGGCACTCTAAGGGAGCCTAATGTAGTACACTGGAATTCCTACATCCCACCTATGATTTTGTGTAATGTACTACCTCTGTTCCTAAATATATGTCTGTAGAGATTCCAGTATGGAACACATACAGATGTATATAGATGAATTTTCGAGTGTAGATTCACTCATTTTGCTCTGTATGTAGCCTATAGTGGGATCTCTAGAAGGACTTATATTTAGGAATGAAGGTACGAGGTAGTATCATGTATGACATCTACATATCTAATTTGGCAGCCAATAGTAGAAATCATTGTCTGCACAAAGGGATTACTGGTCGAAAATCCTAGCAAAGCATGCTGGTAGGCACACAACAATACAAGAGAGAGAGAGAGAGGGAGAGAGAGAGAGAGAGAGAGAGAGAGAGAGAAAGACGCACTTACAAGATCATAGCAATGCCTCAGACCAGGATCTTGGTTGGCCAAGTTGTTAGATCCAAAAGAAACATCGTCCTTATAGTTTTTGCCAGCCGCATAACATGTAACAATGACCTGTTAGTATATTTTTGAAGTAAATCGGGCAGGTGATGCCGGACGGGTTTAAAGGTGACAAGTACCTAGGCCGTGGTGGGTGCTTGGCATCTTGCCTGATGGTGGGAATCAGGTTAGAAATGTCAAGGGTGATGATGCTGCGCTGGTTGTCGGGGTCCGGTAAGGAGATCTAAAACCGTCGAGTAGGGTGTTTGTGGAGCGGCTCCGGTAGGGTGGACTATGGTGTGGGCGAAGCAGTTCTGAGGCCGTGGACGAGGGTGTCGGTGAAGCTGCTTCGGTGGTTAGGTTCAGGATGGTGCCAACGATACGGATCTGCGGCCGTGGACGGGGCGTCAAAAGCTGCTCTAGTAGGTTGGACGAGGGTGCGACGAAGCAGATCTGAGGCCGTAGACTTGTGAGTTGGCAAAGCGTCCCCGATAGGGTTGAGAATGGTATAGGCGAAGCTACTCCGATAGTGTTGACGATGGTGTCGGTGAAGCGGCTCCGGTAGGTTGAGGAAGGTGTCGACGAAGAC
>NC_041380.1:252679802-252708345 GCF_002162155.2 Triticum dicoccoides
ACAAGAGTACCGGTGAAGCAGATCCAGCGCCGTTGACAAGGCCAAGAATGAAGGGGTTGTGGTATAGTGGTGGATGAGCAGTCTACTTGTTTCTAGTGGAGGTTGGAGGGGTAGATGCAGCCGCAGAAGCATATCCAGCAAGGTGGACGCCGCTGGCAGTGAATGGGCTCTGGTACGCTGGTGGATGACTAGTCTAGGGTTTCGAGAGGGGAGGGGTAGAAAGGCTGATGAAGTATGGATGGCGTGATGTAAGATGCTCTAGTGATGTGGAGATAGTCGTTTTTGCGGGAGGGGGAGAGGAAATGTGGGTGCCGTGTGGTGGGGGGAACTGGGAGCTACCAAAGCAGCCCTGACCTATTATGTAGATGAGGGCGGTCATACATCTCCAATGTATCTATAATTTTTGATTGTTGGATGTTTTATAATCATTTTATAGTAATTTTATATCATTTTTTGGTACTAACCTATTGACATAGTGCCAAGTGCCAGTTGCTGTTTTTTGCATGTTTTTTACATCGCACGAAATCAATACCAAACGGAGTCCAAACGCAGTGAAACTTTTTGTGGATTTTTTGGGACTAGAAGACAACCAATGGGCCGAAGAAGCACCTGGTGGGTTGTGCCCACCTCGGGTTCCCCCTGAACCACCTCTTTACTCTATAAATACCCCAATATTCTAGAAACCCTAGGGGAGTCGATGAAAATCAATTCCAGCCACCGCAGAGTCCAGAACCACCAGATCCAATCTAGACACCACCATGGAGGGGTTCACCACTTCCATTGGTGCCTCTCTGATGATGCATGAGTAGTTCTTTGTAGACCTTCGGGTCCGTAGTTAGTATCTAGATGGCTTCCTCTCTCTCTCTCTCGTTTGATTCTCAATACAATGGTCTCTTGGAGATCCATATGATGTAACTCTTTTTGTGGTGTGTTTTTTGGGATCCGATGAACTTTGAGTTTATGATCAGATCTATCTCTTTTTATCCATGAAAGTTATTTGAGTTTCTTTGATCTCTTATATGCATCATTGCTTATAGCCTCATATTTCTTCTCCGATATTTAGGTTTTGTTTGGCCAACTTGATCTACTTATCTTGCAATGGGAAGAGGTGCTTTGTAGTGGGTTCGATCTTACGGTGCTTGATCCCAGTGACAGAAGGGGAACCGACACGTATGTATCATTGCTACTAAGGATAAAATGATGGGGTCTTTTTCTACATAAATAGATCTTGTCTACATCATGTCATCGTTCTTATTGCATTACTCCGTTTCTCCATGAGCTTAATACACTAGATGCATGCTGGATAGCGGTCGATGTGTGGAGTAATAGTAGTAGATACAGGCAGGAGTCGGTCTACTAATCTTGGACGTGATGCCTATATAATGATCATTGCCTGGATATTGTCATGATTATTTGAAGTTCTATCAATTGCCCAACAGTAATTTCTATACCCACCGTTTGCTATTTTTCTCGAGAGAAGCCACTAGTGAAACCTACGGCCCCCGGTTCTCTTTCTCATATTATTTTCCTTTGCGATCTATTTTCCTTTGCTTTTATTTTCAGATCTATTAAACCCAAAAATACAAAAATACCTTGCTGCAATTTATTCTTATTTATTTTATTTGGCACTCGATCTATCAATCTACGACAATTTTTTCACGTCTATTTGCCAATTTCTGGCGCCGTTACCCGAAAGGGATTGACAACCCCTTTGTTACGTCGGGTTGCAAGTATTTGTTATTTGTGTCCAAGTGCCGTTTACATATTGTTGCTTGGTTCTCCTACTGGTTCGATAACCTTGGTTTCATCACTAAAGGAAATACCTACCGTCGCTGTGCTGCATCATCCCTTCCTCTTTGGGGAAATACCGATGTAGCTTTAAGGCACATCAAAAGGAATTTCTGGCGCCGTTGCCGGGGAGGATCTTCAGCATATACCAGGTTCCTAATCACAAATCTCATCTCCTCGCAATTTACATTATTTGCTATTTGCCTCTCGTTTTCCTCTCCCCCACTTCACAAAAAATGCCTATTTTATTCACCCTCTTTTTCGTTCGCCGTTTTTCTTGCCAGATCTATTTTTGTGTGCAATCTTGTTTGCCATTATTATCACCATGGATAGTTCTTCCTCTATTTCGTGCGCTCTCGAAAACTAAGTTCTCAACTTTAAACAAAGGGGATGAGAGAATTTAAAAGATGCTTGGTATAGAATTTGCAATGCTCATAATAGATCTATCCGTAAGCAATCTACCGTTATTCTCCTTCGTTGCTTTTATGTGGGCATCACCACTTGGTATAGATTCGCCCTTGATACGATTACCGGTGGAAATTTCTTGATGTGTCCCTCTTGATGCTTTCAATGCTATCGGAAATTTAGTGGGTTCACCACCTCTTATGATTAATGAAACAACTTTGACTCTTGAGAATGTCATGGAAAGATTAGATGCTATTGAAAAGAAAAAGCTTACTGAAGAACATATTGGAAACTTGGATAAAAAGATGCGTAGTTTTGCTACTAAAATTGGGTCAAAAGCGGGAGAAGTTTTTAAGTTGTTAAAAGAAAAGGGAACCATAATTCATGAAAGAATTGAAGAAAGTCCGTCTCGGATTGATAAACTAGAAGAAATCTTTAGTAATTTGAGCACGGCTTTTGCTTCCGCTAAAACTATTGAAAAAACTCCCATAAAGATTGGCAAGACTACTCAAGTTACTAAGAACAAGGGTGCAACCTCTAGTAATAGTAAAGAGGATCTTAAGATGATTAGCATTCACCCGGATTTTGTTGAAGTTACTAGAGATCCCTTTGGCAAGAATGAATTCTTTAAGTTTGTTCCTAGGAGTATCGTCATTGAAAATCTTTATGCTAAATCTTTGAAGAATTCTAAGTGTTTGATTTAAGAGTTGGACAAAGATGACAAAACTTAGATCCTTGCTTTATGCCTAGCTAAGGGCGTAAAACTATAGCGCTCGTTGGGAGGCAACCAAATGAATAAAATTTATTCTTGCCTTTTGCTTTCTATCCTTGAGAGTTAGCATAATTATGCTACTGTTATTATTGTGTTTTAATTAGTGTTTGTGCCAAGTAAAGCCTTTAGGATCTTCTTGGATGGTAGTTGTTTGATCTTGCTGAAAAACAGAAACTTTTGTGCTCACGAAAACAATTCTAATTTCTAGCCAGAGAGCGATAAAATACCAATTCTTGTTGAAGAAGATTAATATACAAATTTCCCAGGTCGTCCTAATTTGTTAGAGTTTTTAGAGCTACATAAGTATTCAAAATATCCAGATTGCTACAGACTGTTCTGTTTTTGACAGATTCTATTTTCTTGCGTTATGTGCTTGTTTTGATGATTCTATGGTTTTCTTTGATGAGTTTTTGCCATAGAAAAATTGGAATACAGTATATATAATGCAAGAACAAAATATGAATTGGTATGCTATAGTACTTATAGTAGTGATTTGCTTTCTTATACTAACAGATCTCACGAAGGTTTTGTTGAGTTTTGTGTGATTGAAGTTTTCAAGTTTTGGGTTATCTTACAATGGATGAAGGAATAAGGAGTAAGAAGAGTCTACGCTTGGGGATGACCTGGCATCCCAAGCTATTATCCGAAGAGAGAAAGAAACTAAGCTCGGGGATGCCCCGAGTGGCATCCCCTCTTTCTTCTAACAATCATCGGTATTTTACTCGAAGCTATATTTTTATTCGTCACATACTATGTGTTTTGCTTGGAGCGTCTTGTATGATATGAGTCTTCGCTTGTTTTATTTTATGTTTTAAGTCTTGATTCCTTAATGGACATACCTATTTGAGAGAGACAAAATTATGCCATAACTTGTTAGAATTGCTCTCTATGCTTCACTTAAATAATTTATGAGCTATGGATTTGCTCTAGTGCTTCACTTATATCTTTTTGAGCATGGTGTGCTTTAGTATTTTGAAGAAACCCACTCTTGCTTCACTTAAATTAATTTGAGAGAAAGAAATATTATGCTCATGATCTTCACTTATATTGGTTTGATCTTATCAAAAGCAACACAAAATTAGTCCCAAAGTGATAGATATCCAAGAAGGATATAATAAAAACTTTCATGAAGATCATTGGACAAAATAAACTTGATTCTTAGTAATAGTTTTGAGATACGATAATGTGATATGTGAGTCATCTTGATGAGTAATTATGCTTTAGTAAGAATATTGGTGTTAAGGTTTGTGATTCCCTATGCAAGCACAAAAGTCAATAGCCATGCAATGAAATTATATCCTACTTGTGGTGCATTATTCGGTGTTAATTATGCTTAATGCTTGCTTATGAGATTATCCGTTTCTTGGTTGGTCGCTTCTCAATCTTTTGCTAGCCTTCATTTTGCACTAAGTATGATCACTACTTGTGCATCCAAAATCCTTTTAACCATTTTTGCCACATGAGTCCACTGTACCTACCTATATGCGGTACTCTTTTGTCGTCCGAAGCAAATTTGTATGTGCCATCTCTAATATTCAAAATAAATTTCTCTTTTGTGTGCTCGTACCGCTCGCGAGGCAGTGATAGGTGGCTAATATTTTCCATGCTAGATGTGTTATTGTCACGATGAATGTTTATTCACTTGTCATTGCATGAGAGTAAGGCAAAGGTATTAGGGATGCCCAGTCCCGAAATGAAAAATGAATTTACTTTATGTTGTCAAATAATAAATTCCTTGAAAGTGTTGGTATGGAAGGCACCCGTGGATATGGTTAGCCATGGAAAGTGAAAGTATGGTGGAAAAGGAATAAACTATAATTTCTGTTTGAGAACCACCTATGATTTATCTAGCATGGCAAGTGTTGGGAACTCTAAGTCGTTTTCGTTGGTGGGAAAAGTATGCCTCTCAAAATGTTTTTATCTCTCAACTTTCGCTTTGAGATCTGGCACCTTGACAGATCCCTACTTCTCTCTGTGAAGGGCCTTTCGTTTACATTATGCATTTTTTATTTTTGAATTTGAGTTTCTATCTTCTCTTATAAAAGCACCAACTAGGAGGCACTATGATCGTACTTGAGCATTGGGTGTAGTTAATATGCGAGTGTGTTTCATGAATGGATCAATGATTGAGCATGATGGGCTAGGGATAGCTTACTCTAGTGTTGATATTTTGAAAGACATGGTTGCTTGTTGATATGCTTTAGTATTTAAGTTATCATGTTAGAACTAGACTATTGCTTCGAACAATACAAAATTCCAAATGTCCATGCTATAAAGAAAAGAATATGAGATGACATGTTAGGCAGCATTCCACATCAAAAATTCTATTTTTATCATTTACCTAGTCGAGGACGAGAAGGAATTAAGCTTGGGGATGCTAATACGTCTCTAACGTATCTATAATTTTTTATTGTTCCATGTTGTTATATTACCAATCTTGGATGTTTTATAATCATTTTATAGTCATTTTACATTATTTTTTGGTACTAACCTATTGACATAGTGCCAAGTGCTAGTTGCTGTTTTCTGCATGTTTTTTACATCGCGGGAAATCAATACCAAACGGAGTCCAAACGCAGCGAAACTTTTTGTGGATTTTTTCTGGACCAGAATACAACCAATGGGCCGAAGAAGCACCTAGGGGCTGCTCCAAGGGGAGCACAACCCACCAGGGCACGCTTGGAGGCCCAGGCGCGCCCTGGTGGGTTTTTCCCACCTCGGGTGCCCCCTGAACCACCTCTTTACTCTATAAATACCCCAATATTACAGAAACCCTAGGGGAGTTGACGAAAATCAATTCCAGCCGTCGCAGAGTCCAGAACCACCAGATCCAATCTAGACACCATCACGGAGGGGTTCACCACTTCCATTGGTGCCTCTCCGATGATGCGTGAGTAGTTCTTTGTAGACCTTCGGGTCCGTAGTTAGTAGCTAGATGGCTTCCTCTCTCTTGTTTGTTTCTCAATACAATGGTCTCTTGGAGATCCATATGATGTAACTCTTTTTGCGGTGTGTTTGTTGGGATCCGATGAACTTTGAGTTTATGATCAGATCTATCTCTTTTTACCCATGAAAGTTATTTGAGTTTATTTTATCTCTTATATGCATGATTGCTTATAGCCTCGTATTTATTCTCCGATATTTGGGTTTTGTTTGGCCAACTTGATCTATTTATCTTGCAATGGGAAGAGGTGCTTTGTAGTGGGTTCGATCTTACAGTGCTTGATCCCAGTGACAGAAGGGGAACCGACACGTATGTATCATTGCTACTAAGGATAAAACGATGGGGTCTATCTCTACATAAATAGATCTTGTCTACATCATGTCATCGTTCTTATTGCATTACTCCGTTTCTCCATCAACTTAATACACTAGATGCATGCTGGATAGCGGTCAATGTGTGGAGTAAAAGTAGTAGATGCAGGCAGGAGTCGATCTACTAATCTTGGACGTGATGCCTATATAATGATCATTGCATGGATATCGCCATGATTATTTGAAGTTCTATCAATTGCCCAACAGTAATTTGTGTGCCCACCATTTGCTATTTTCTCGAGAGAAGCCACTAGTGAAACCTACGGCCCCCGGATCTCTTTCTCATATTATTTGCCTTTGCGATCTATTTTCCTTTGCTTTTATTTTCAGATCTATTCAACCAAAAAATACGAAAATATCTTGCTGCAATTTATTCTTATTTATTTTATTTGGCGTTCGATCTATCAATCTACTACAATTTATTCATGCCCGTTTGCCAATTTCTGGCGCCGTTACCCGAAAGGGATTGACAACCCCTTTAATACGTCGGTTTGCGAGTATTTGTTATTTGTGTGCAGCTGCCGTTTACGTATTGTTGCTTGGTTCTCCTACTGGTTCGATAACCTTGGTTTCATCACTGAAGGAAATACCCACCGTCGCTGTGCTACATCATCCCTTCCTCTTTGGGGAAATACCGACGTAGCTTCAAGCCGCATTAGGGGGTATCGTAACTGTTGTTCTCCGTGCACCAAGGACAAAAGGGGAATTTTGCATGCTAAAGAGTAGGTGGAAGAAATTTTAGAAGGAGGCGGGAAATTTTGCCGCCCGCGGGATCGTTTGTATCCAGTTTCAACTAATTTTGGACAGTGCTAGCGGGAAGGTCATGCGAGACTGTGTACACGGGGCACGTGTCAGCAGTTAATAATTGGTGTAAAGTTCACCCTAGAAAAAATACAATAACTCGGGATGTTGCATTGATAACTTGGACATTCACACGTGCACGACCAATCGTACGGGTGTAGAGGCGCGTTCACAGAAAAAGGGATCAAACGCTCAACCTATGTATTTCTTGTATAAATAGATAATTTAGTGCCATTGGTTATTTACTTTAAACATAATGCATTGACGTGTTATTGTAGAGGCGCACAAAAAGAAATGGATATTGTAGTCCCACAAAAGAAATGGATATTGTAGTCCACTACTTAAAAGTGTTACCTCATATGATTACATAGCGTCCATTTCATAAATTGCGTACCCGTTGAATTCATATATGAATATTACATATATTACTTCATAGTATAACCTTAAATCATCCAAGACTAATGAATTTGAATGCAAGACTAGCAGTGGTGCATGTACATGATACCTACATTGGTTGTTTGAGGAAACATCACTGTAACTTTGGCATGCACAATTGAAAAGGATTATTTAGAAAGAAAAAAAAACATGATATGTGAGTGTCCAATCTTTATAGCGTTGAATCGATATTGTATCTTTGGTCACGATACAAAGTAGATATTGATTTATGTTCAAGCGATGCACGCCCATGATCGCTAGATAATGATACGTGAATGAATTGTGCAATCTCTCTCACACACATACATATCTCATTTCTCCGTGGGAATCGAAATCACACACGCGCACTTCATGTATTTCTCTCCCTCCGTCAAGGTTAGAATTCATCTTTCTACCCCATCCTACAAGTCTCTCACACATAAAAACACACGCTCTCTCTGGCGAACACGCCCACCCCTTTAATTCCGCCCACCCACCGCCACTAATGTCTCAAAGTATAATTATGTCTCTCACACATATGCCTAAGGTTAACTCGAGTTCTGGAACCATATGAATACATAGAATGGGATTCCAGCAGAGCACCTTTTGTTTTGAGATTTCTCTCTCTCTCTCTCTCTCACACACACACACACACACACACACACACACACACACACACGCGCGCGCGCGCGCGTGCACATAGACATTGTTTGTCGCTTCATTTTTCCGGCACTTGCATGCACACCATTTGTTTATCTCCGTGATGCTTTAAGTATGCCTCACACACATGCTATCTACCCATCCCTTAATATGGATATGTGTCACAGAAACTCCTTCTCCCTATATCTAAGTGTCACTGCCCCCCCACACCCACACACACACACTTCCCGACACCGAAGGAGTAGGGTGACACCTCGATCTTGATATTAATCTATCTACCGGCTTCTCTCTCAAACACACCCACACACACACTACCCGAAAATCAAGGAGTAGGGTGGCACCTCGATCTTGATAGTAATCTATCTACTGGCTTCTCTCTCAAACACACACACATACACACACTCGCTAGTTGTGCCTCTGTGCCTACCGCGCACACTCTCAATACGGCTTTCTCTCCCTCCCCCTCCCACCCCCAACAATGACAACAGAAGGGTGACAACTCGATCTGATCTTAATCTATCGATTGGTTTCTCTCTCAAACATTGTGTCTCTGTGCCTCTCTCAGACACACTTGATACGTCTTTCTCTCCGTAGCCCCCTAGATATTTAGACTTCTCGCGCACGCATAGCTGTAGTGACGATGATGCTGAACCCAGTGTGCCTTGTTTTTACCGGCCTCATGTGATAGTTTTCACCCTGTTTTCTGTTAATTAACAAGGCAACCTTTTCTTTGTTACTACTAGTGAATCTAAAATCATTCGGGGCAAACATAAAATATATCACTTCAACCCAATTATTGCAGTATCAATTTTAAAAGAAACTAGCTAGATGCCCGTGCATTGCACGGAACATCAAGATGCATTTGTATGAGTAGTTTATCTTGTGAGAGAAAAGGATGAATGAGGGAAGGTATTATTTGCAAATGTGGAGAGGGGTGTGGGTATCTTTTTGCAAAATTGCCATAGTTTCCTTCCTATCCGTTAGATATAAATCTGATGGCCTATATTGCAGGATGGCACACACACCATCATCACCACTCCGTTTTCTACTCCTTCGTTCCTAAATATTTGTCTTTTTAGAGATTTCAACAAGTGACTACATACGGAGAAAAATGAGTGAATCTACACTCTTAAATATGTCTAGATACACACACTACTGCATGATGATGCTAACACGACACTACGATCAGCGACCCTTCGACGAAACTGTGTGCGATGCAATAATCTCAAACGGTGGTGTAAAAAACCGTCAAAAAAGATGCAAAACATTTGCGATGGAGGATGCATCAAACACGGTTCAAATTTTAGTTACGTGTGTGATGCAGGGCATATGATTCAGTTCAATTAACTATTTGTGATGAGGAGGAACAAAAGAAACGGGCAGCCAGATGAAGGTGTGTGTGCGATATACATCATACGGTTCACTCGGATGAACTATTTGTGATTGAGAAACACAAAAGAAACGGTCAGCCAGATCATGGTGTGTGCGATATACGACATGCGGTTCACTTGGATGAACTGTTTGCGTTGAGACAAGAGAACATAAACGATTCAACTTAACAAGATGTGTGTGATACGCGGCAAATAGGTCTATAATTGGAAACATGTGCAAAGACTGATAAGAACACAGACGATTGCTGCTAACAAGCCGTGTGTGTTGTGAGCAAACGATTGCTGGTATACAATTGTGAGTGATTGATGAAAACATCACCGACGGGTTCCATTGTTTAGTCCGTGTGCGATGTGATTTTCTTTGTTCGCACAACATCTAAACATACAATTACACAAGTGACTACACATATAACATTTCCACACACCAAAGTAAGTAATTACATGCATACTAAACTAGGAGAAACGAGGATCTAATCATCTACTTATTGTTGTGACGATGCTTGCCATTGCTCTACTTCCGGATGGATCCCTGGCCATTTTGGGGAAGGAGGCACTTCCTCATGTCAACGATCCTCCTGTACATGTCGTAGCTCGTGTACGCCTCCTTGGCCGCATACACGATGTGAGCTTGGTCGAGTTTCTCCATCTAGGCCGAGTGCCAAGCACGCTTGTGCTTGTTGCACGAATCCTTCATGTCTCTGTAGTAGGGGTCGATGATGGCCTCGGCGAGGTGAACCAGTGAGTCCTTCTGATGCTCCTTGCTGCCCCAGATCTTGTATTGGCCCTGGATGTCGACAAGATTCTGGCAGGCGATGCCCGAATTCTCGAGCCCCTTTACATCGTTGGTGATGTCCATTGTAGCGAACATGTAGTGAGGGCTGTTGACAAACCTAGCGAAACTCTCGCAAGGCCTTGTGGCCAGGTAGTAGTGGTAGACGAGGATGTGGTGGTGCACGCACATCTGGGTGACGGCGACCTTGGGACGAGACCCGACACGAGAGCGGGTGTACTCGAGGTTGAGGGAGTCCTGGATTAGGGGGTCCTCGGACAACCAGACTATATCCCTTGGCCGGACTGTTGGACTATGAAGATACAAGATTGAAGACTTCGTCCCGTGTCCGGGTGGGACTCTCCTTTGCGTGGAAGCAAGCTTGGCCATTCGGATATGTAGATCTCCTCCCTTGTAACCGACTTTGTGTAACCCTAGCCCCTCCGGTGTCTATATAAACCAGAGGGTTTTAGTCCGTAGGGCAACAACAATCATACCATAGGCTAGCTTCTAGGGTTTAGCCTCTCCGATCTTGTGGTAGATCAACTCTTGTAATACTCATATCATCAAGATCAATCAAGCAGGAAGTAGGGTATTACCTCCATCGAGAGGGCCCGAACCTGGGCAAACATTGTGTCCCCTGCCTCCTGTTACCATCCTCCTTAGATGCACAGTTCGGGACCCCCTACCCGAGATCCGCCGGTTTTGACACCGACATTGGTGCTTTCATTGAGAGTTCCACTGTGTCGTCATCATAAGGCTTGATGACTCCCTCAATCATCGGCAATGATGCGATCCAGGGCGAGATTTTCCTCCCCGGATAGATCTTTGTATTCGGCGGCTTCGTACTACAGGCCAACTCGCTCGGCCATTTGGAGAAGATCGAGAGCTAAGCCCCTGGCCATCAGGTCAGGTTTGGAAGCTTGAACTATACCGCCGACATCCGCGAAGACTTGATCTTCGACGGATTTGAACCTGTGTCAGGTGCGCCGCACAGTCACGATGAGCACGATTTAGCTCTGCCGTCGGACAGTGTTCGGGAGATCACACCTGTAGCTACTCCGGCCATCAATCCGGAACAGATCACGCCGTCCGAGGATGGGTGGATGGACCCCGCCACAGAGGCCACATACTCTGCGGCGATAGAGCCGAATACTGACTTCACCCCCTACGGGACCTGTGTTGCCGGATACTCGGATTCGTCCCCGGCCACAGACTCCGAACCGCTCGCGTCCGTGCCCATCCAATCTGATTGGGCACCGATCATGGAGTTCACCTCCGCGGATATCTTTCAACGCTCGCCCCTAGGCGACGTGCTAAACTAATTACGGTCTCTCTCCTTGTCAGGAGACCCTTGGCCAAACTATGTCTGGCTCGAGTGGGAAGCGGACGGTGAAAAAATTCGTTCCCCACCCACCACCCACTTAGTAGCCACTGTCGAAAACCTAACCGACATGCTCGACTTTCACTCTGAAGACATCGACGGTATGGACGATGATGCGGGAGACGAATAAGAACCACCGCCCACAGGGCGCTGGACTGCCACCTCATCGTATGATATATACATGGTGGGCACCCCCAAAGAAAGCGATGGCAATAAGGCAATAGAGGATAATCCCCCCGAGAAGCAATCCAAGAACCGGCGTCATCGGCGCCGCTCTAAGCCCCGCCATAGCAAAAACAGCGATACCGGCACAGGAGACAATAACGCTGCAAATAGTGCCGAAGACAAAGACAATCCCCTCCAGCCAGGTTTTGAGCAGGAGGATGGGCAAGCCAGCCCCAAGGGACTGGCAACAGACAGAGAACCAGAGGATGACAATTACATGCCTTTCTCCGAAGATGAGGTGAGCCTCGGCGACGAAGAATTCATCGTGCCTGAGGATCCCGTCGAACAGGAGCGCTTCAAGCGCCGGCTTATTGCCACAACAAAAAGCCTGAATAAAAAGCAACAACAGCTTCAAGCTGAGCAAGATCTTCTAGCAGATAGATGGACTGAGGTCCTGGCAGCCGAGGAACATGAACTCGAGCACCCAATCAAAAGTTTCCCAAAGCGCAGGTTGCTACCCCAGCTTGAAGAGGAAGCATTAAGGCCTGCGCTTCCAGCGTATGATGCGGCAGACCGGCCACCTCGTGGCCGTGACAAAGTGGCATATAAGCCCGAAGTCCAGCCCGCACCCTGTCGCCAGCCAAACAAAAACAACAAGGCCCGGGGTAACAGGCGGGACCTACGAGATGTATTGGAAAACAAAGCAGGACACAAAAGATCGATCTTCAGATCACGAGGGCACGCCCCAACACATGACGACGATCGTCATGCCGGATATACCAAAAACAAACCCGGTCGGGCCAAACACAACAGACAAGACTCGTATGAACTGCTTCGTGACATAGCCCGGCACAGAGGCGCCGCACCGCCCCTATGCTTCACTGATGAGGTAATGGATCATGAATTCCCAGAAGGGTTTAAACCCGTGAATATTGAATCATACGATGGTACTACTAACCCCGCGGTATGGACAGAGGATTTCTTCCTCCACATTCACATGGCCCGCGGGGATGATCTACACGCCATCAAGTACCTCCCGTTAAAACTCAAAGGACCAGCTCGGCATTGGCTAAACAGCTTGCCAGCAAACTCCATCGGAAGTTGGGAGAACCTGGCAGACGCATTCCTGGACAACTTCCAGGGCACTTATGTACGACCACCGGATGCTGATGATTTAAGTCACATAACACAACAGCCCGGAGAGTCAGCCAGGAAATTTTGGACTCGGTTCCTAACCAAAAAGAACCAAATTGTGGACTGTCCGGATGCCGAAGCCCTAGTGGCCTTTAAACATAACATCCGTGACGAGTGGCTCGCCAGACATCTCGGCCAAGAGAAGCCAAAGTCCATGGCAGCCCTCACAACACTCATGACCCGCTTCTGCGCGGGCGAGGATAGCTGGTTAGCCCGTAGCAACAACACAACAAGCAACCGTGGCACATCGGAGGCCAGAGACAGCAACGGCAAGCCACATCGCAACAGATACAAGCGCCGCAACAACGGCGATAACGCCGAAGACACGACAGTCAATGCTGGATTCAGTGGCTCTAAATCCGGTCAGCGGAAAAAGCCGTTCAAAAGAAACAATCCGGGCCTGTCCAGTTTGGACCGCATACTCGACCGCTCGTGTCAAATTCACGGCACCCCCAATAAGCCAGCCAACCACACCAACAGAGAATGCTGGGTGTTCAAATAGGCCGGCAAGTTGAATGCCGAAAGCAAGGAAAAGGGGCTGCATAGCGACGACGAGGAGGAGCCCCGGCCGCCGAACACAGGAGGACAAAAGAAATTTCCTCCCCAAGTGAAAATGGTGAACATGATATACGCAACCCATATCCCCAAGCGGGAACGAAAGCGTGCACTCAGGGACGCGATGGAGCCAGCCGCCCCAAAGTTCAATCCATGGTCTTCTTGTCCGATCAATTTTGATCGCAGGGACCACCCCACTAGTATCCGTCATGGCGGTTCTGCTGCATTGGTTCTCGATCCTATCATTGACGGATTCCACCTCACTCGAGTCCTTATGGACGGTGGCAGCAGCCTGAACCTGCTTTATCAGGATACGATGCGCAAAATGGGTATCGACCCCTTGAGGATCAAACCCACAAAAACCACCTTCAAAGGTATCATACCAGGTGTAGAGGCCTGTTGCACGGGCTCAATCACACTGGAAGTGGTCTTCGGATCTCCGGATAACTTCCAAAGCGAAGAGTTAATCTTCAATATCGTCCCCTTCCGCAGTGGCTATCACGCACTACTCGGACGAACCGCATTCGCTAGATTCAATGCGGTACCGCATTATGCATACCTCAAGCTCAAAATGCCAGGACCTCGTGGGGTTATAACAGTTAACGGAAACACAAAACGCTCGCTCCGCATGGAGGAGCACACTGCGGTCCTTGCAGTAGAAATGCAAAGCAGCCTTTTGAGGCAAACAACCAGTTCGGCGACAAGGTCCATAGACACATTCAAGCGAGTCCGGAATAACCCGCAACAGAATCCCCAGGCGCGTTCAGAGCTCGCCTAGCAATTCAGCCTCCGTCCTAGTCCTAGTCAAGCGACGAAATTTACGCCGCGCGTACATAACTACACACTAAATATACCATGGGTATAGGTGGAGGCACGACTATGGCACGTCCCACATGCGGTTCAACCGCCTCAGGACCAGTATATCTTTATCATTCTCTTCCTTCCAGGACCCTATTCTCTGGAGGCCCTCTCCGATAGCTAGATCATCGAACCCATTACGGGAGGGAAGCACCAAGGGAGCAAGAAGCTTTGACGTACAAGGGAATACCCAGGTGGTTTCTCATACCGATTGTTATACCTGTTTTACATACCCGCACGCAGCTCGCCCTTGGATCGGACATGTCAGATAGTCCTATTTTTGGTTATTGTACTACTTATACACATACGCTTCGACGTATCCTATAAATAACAATGCACAGTGTCAGCTTATTATTACATTTCTTCACCTTCTTTTTTCTTCTTCTTTTCCTTGTTTGTCTATTCACGACAAGTTGCTCCCATACATTCTGGTATGTTTAGTACGCCAGGGGCTTCAGTGTATCCCGTAACACGGCAAGAAAAGTCCGAACACTTTCGACAGTGCGGCACCTCGAACTTATAGCATTATATGCATCAACTCCGAATCATGTCTTGGGTCAATAGTTGGGTTTGCCCGGCTCCCATGTTTTCGTGCCTTACGTTCCGCTATATCGGCTAAGGTAGCTGTTGTGGAATTGTCACGGCAGATGTCCTAGCGAAAGGACTTAGTCATAGGGCCATCACAACTAGGAAGCTTAAAGGGGTTAATCAGGGCAAAGGACACGAGAGGTTTATACTGGTTCGGCCCCTTACGGTGAAGGTAAGGCCTAGTCCAGTTGATGATGGTATTGCTAGGTTTCGATGACCAAGGAGCGAATATGCTAGCTTGGTTATTGATCTCTTGTTTCTTGTCCTAAGACACCGCCGGGTCGTCCCCTTATATACACGGGTTGACGCCTAGCGGCCTACACAGTCCCGACCGGCTCATAAAACGTGTCCCTCGGTGACTTCTTTTATATGCTTTCCTTTACAAGTCGTTCTTTACATATGGCGGTTTACAATATTGGGCCTTAAGCCGCCCCTGAGCTTAGGCCTTCTACAAGTCTTAATAAACTATCACCTTGAATATTACTAGGCTTCTTTTTGTAACCGGCCATAGGGGTTGACCCGGCACCTCCTCGGCGGGTCATACCTGGTAGCTATATCCCCAACATTAGGCCCCAGGTCAACTTGAACTTTGTTCTTTGTCAATCTTGAACACTTAGACGAAATCCATCTTCCTCTGTCTGAAAAAACTCTGTAACCCGCCATGACGTCATCTTTTGAAAACATGAAAGCCTGCTATGACCTCATATTCAATGGATCTTTTAATGTCTTTCGAGAATCAAGGCGTCCGTTTAGCTGGATAATCATTATTTTGGTCTTCCTCAATTTTCGCGCCTGCCTGTTCACTTCTTTCCCTTATAAATAGGCTTAGCCGGTCCTTCTTATTTCTTCTTGTTCCTTCCATCTTCTCGCTACCTCTCTGCTTCTCGAGCTCCGCCGCTGCCGTAGCACTCATCGTTGCCCTCAACATCGGCCGCGGCATCACCCTGAGCTCGTCCAGAGAACCGCGGCGACTCTTCGCAGTAGATCTGCATCTCGTAAGTTCCTTCTTTTTCACGTACTTAGATCTGTATTAGGGTTGCGAGTTCATCGGTGTTCTTCGCTGTTGATCACGGATATTCTTGTAGTTCTTCCTCCACAGCCTCGTCTGATCCAAAAAGGAACACATAACTCATGCGGTAGTTGTTTTGCGTCCATTTTTTATACCAGTAGATCCCTTTTTTTCTGTACAGATGCCTCATTATAACTCACGAACTCATCTGTACTAGATTTTTAGGTCTAGAATATTTTATTTTCGG
Source organism: Triticum dicoccoides (assembly GCF_002162155.2). NCBI lineage: Eukaryota > Viridiplantae > Streptophyta > Magnoliopsida > Poales > Poaceae > Triticum > Triticum dicoccoides. Next base: position 252,696,118 of record NC_041380.1, read on the forward strand.
AACGGCCATTTGATCAAAATAATAATGGCAGCTTGGTAAACTTGTTTGTGCCAACACTTAGGCATTTTCTGTTTCTAGCATCCTTTGAATATCTTTAGTCATGGCGGCTTATGACTCTGGCTTTCCTTTATATGTCATTAGCCCTTCTTTAAGCTGCCATGATTCATCTGTATCATGATCATGAACCTGTAACTTCATCAAATAAATTTAACCGGCAAATTACTTTCTTTTCAGCTTCCCCTTTTTCATCATGCCATCAAAAGCACTGACAGTCTGCAACTGGGTCCCCTCCACAGTAACTGAGGATAACTTGAAAGAGTTTGTCACCATTGGATTTTTCCAGAGAAAAACATTATGTCTTATCGTGCTCCTGACCCGGACGAGGAACGACCTAATCCCAAAGACGATGAAGTTATTGTCTTCACTGACCACATGAATCGGGGTTTTTCACCACCTGGCTCAAAGTTCTTCAGAGACGTTCTTCATTTTTTCAAACTTCAGCCTCAAGATCTTGGACCCAATTCCAAATCCAACATCTGCAATTTTCAAGTTCTTTGTGAAGTGTATCTTCAAGCAGAGCCGACTATGGAACTCTTCAGAGAGTACTTTTATGTGAATCGCCAGAATGAGTGTACCAATGACCCTAGCTTGGAACTCGGTGGAATCTCAATTCAGTGCTGATTGGGCGCCGTCTTTCCCTTAATAGTCTTACCGAGTCATCCCAAAGATTGGAATCAGACCTGGTTCTATTGCCAAGATATGTCTCCAGCTAATGAAAAACCACTGCCGGGTTATCGCGCGGAGCGTTTGGATTCCAAGTTTGTGCTCCCTGATAAGCTTACTGCTGCTGAACGCAAGAAGCTTATTCCATCTATTAAAAGGATCAATGCCTTACTAGGGAATGGCTTAACCAGAGTTGACTTGATCCGATGCTGGATCTCGTGGCAGGTCATCCCTCTAAGCCGCCGGTCCAAATTGATGTATGAATATGGCGGAGGCCCAGATGACTCTCTACGTCACAACTCTATACAACTAACTGAAGAAGACATTGTTGCAATGTCAACCATCCTTGTGAACGGCAAGTATGAGGACCGCAGTAAGGTTGGGTTAAACCCCTTCTGTAAACTTAACCCGACACCAGAGGTAAAAAAACCCTGACCTCTTTCTCTTTTGTGCTTTCCTCAGTAGTTTTAAATACTTGCATGACCTTTTATCCAGTTTATTTGTTTATAGGACAAATCTGACTTTTGGAAGGCCAAGTATGACCATGAAGCTGCCAAGAAGGCTAGAACTGCCGCCATAGCCACCAGGAAGACGACCCGGAGGTCCAAGAAGAAAAGGAGCACTGCTTTGGACCTGTTAAAGCTTGACAATGATACTGAGTCGAAGGTAGCCCTTGACTCCCTTGGCCAGTTTTTTAATAACCTTATTGACACTGATTATTGCCAGGACGACACGGGGGCCAGCCAGGCCGTAGAAGAAGAGGTAACTATTTCCTCCGACTCAGCCCATTTGCCAAGACAGAAACTTCGACTGGTAACCCAGAAAGTAAGGTTTTCACACCCTTTGGCTTATTTGGACCCTCATTTTCTTTTGAAAAAGCAGCAACATGAGAGCCGCCGTCAGGCCTGAAATAATGACGACGATGAACCGCCTTCCGTTTTACAACAAACTCCTCGAAAATGCCAGAATGAGGTTTCTTTCATCTTCATCTTTTGCTTTCATTAATGAATCTATTCCCTTGCCTCACTGACTTTATTTTACCTTTTATAGGAGGATTCTCGCTCTTCTGGCGACTCATCTCAGACTCAGTTTTTGGCTTTCAAAACTGCTCCTGGGTAAGGAAAAATCAGCTTTCCTCTGTATCTTTAAAAACTACATCCTTACACTAACTGTCTCATAAAACTTTTCTTAGCGGCCAAGACAAATCCAAGAAGGCCAAGGTGATTAAGCCATCAGAAGACCCGAAGGTTCCTGCACCTGAGCCGGCCATGCCAACTCCTCCCTTTGAAACTGAAGCACATGAAGACCCGGCTGTTCATACTCAATTGGATCCTCCTGAGTTGTCAGCCGATCAGATCACCCTTAATCCGACTATCACTGAACCATCTAGTTCAGGTAACCCGCCAACAACTTCTGATACTGACGTATTGATTACTGGTAGCCGATTTGTTGAACCGGGGACCCCCACACTGCTAAGCAAGAAGCCTTGGAGAAGCAGAAAGTGTGTTTTGATATCTCTCACTACACTCATCTGAATTCTAGTGACATATTGTCCGGTTATCTCAGTCATGTTCATTCTAGCCGTGAGTCGAAAATTGAGATGGTCAAGCAATTACAGCTAAAATATGAGGTATGTTCTCCGGTTCACTTATACTCTGCCAGCCCCCAAGTCTTCAGATGATGAACCTGAATGATCTGTAGACTTTATGATATAGGTTGATACTTTGTCTCTAAGCTTTTTGAAAGTCCAACAAAGTAGCGTAAACTTCACCTGTAGTCCCCAAGGGCCGGCTCAATTTATCATAAACGAACTGGTACTTAACTTCATAACTGTCTTTTACTAGTTCCAATAAGTATTGCAATCCGGCTTAATCTTTAGAAACTTTCTGAATATCATGCATTAGCCCCCAAGTGCCAAGTGCTGTTACTTTGTAAAACACTTGGGACTTGAAACATATAAGAGTCGTAAAAAATTGCTTTGGCAGACATTAGCCCCCAAGTGTCAAGTGGTATTGCGGTGCATAGTACTTGAGACTTGAACCCTTATAACTTTTAGTTTAAGCCTTGACACACCTGTGTATGTTCTGTAGAACGCCCTATCTGAATTGGGCTCCCAATTAACTGATGCAAAGACCCGGCTGACGGATCAAGAGGCAGAAATCAAGACTGCTGACTCTAAACTCCAATTGAGTCTTTCCGAGATAGAAAAATTGAAGACCAGCTTGACTGCAAAGAAGAAATCTTGGGCCGAAGAAAAGACGCTGCTGATACAACATGCTGGAACAGCTGAGGCAGCTCTTGAGGAGGTTACCACGGAGCTCACCAGCTTAAAGAACCGGGTGTCTCAAATGGTCTACGCCATCTTTGGTAAGTCATCTGTATTAATCACTTATACCTTCTTTTGACCTGGAATATAAGCCGCCTGCTGAGCCTTTGTTTAAAAAACACTCGCATGTCCATGAAGCAAAAATCTAAGCTAAGACAGTGTGACCAAATTGAAGGCAGTTTATACTTTAGTGGAGCAATTGTATACTGGCGCTCAACGAGCACTTGCCACCATTTCCCTTGCCAACCAAGGACCCAATCGGTTGAGCGATGTCTTGAAGAAGTTATCAATCTTACCCGCCAAGTTTTAAGAAGTCGAACGATCCTGTGCCAGAGCCGGAGCCCTGACTGCCCTGAGCTGCTCCAAAGCCTGGGTGCCAGATCTAGACCCGGTGGATGTGGCTAAGGGGTACCCTACTGTGAAGGAAGACGGGACTCCATTTGATCAAGATGATTTCATTGCTTGTGTGAGGGGAGTTAGACCTGAAGCTACCATTCTTGGAGATGAGACCAACATCGATAAATATTAGCCGGGTTTTGATATGGAGAATAAGAAGATGGCGACTCCCTCTTATAAGGTGACAGATCTTATCCCGTCGGTTCGTCAACACACTTTTGCTCTGGAAGTTGACCTGGCCGGCCTGATTGATGATGAGGCGGAGTTCATTGCTTTGAACGTCTTTGATTGGTCCAAGCCCATCTTCCAATCAGTAGAAGGAGATGAACCGGCGAGGGGAGAGTCATAACCATCTTGTGGGCTCTCAAAGCCTTGTAATAGATTTAGCTTAAAAACTGCATGTGTTGCTTATGCCATCGCACACAAAATGTTGCATATTACTCTTTGCCAGCACATCTTTGATTATATCTGCAATGTTTTAACTTTGCTCCTACAAAAAATGAAAGAGCTGGCCTGGCAGTTTAACACCAGACAGGTCAAAAACATCCGGTATATGTCTTTATTGGAAAAGATAAACAAGGCTGAAAAAACATGTTCATGAACAACACTGTCATACCTGTGTTTTTGGACTGCCGGTTTTCATGATCTGGATGATGAGGTTGATGACCCAATCTTTTTGAGAAGTCAATGCTTCCATATACCTGATGACTATCATGCCTTGGTGGCTTATTGTCAAATAATCAAGCCGGCTTAAATAAAAACCATAGTGATAGTTTAGATTTGAGACAATAAAAACCAGTAAGACAAAATAGCAGATTTCAAATAACATAAATTTGGGGGTTTCTGATTCGAATACGATCAGTAAACCGTACCAAAGGGGTTAAGCTAAGATTCGAATACGATCATATAGCCCCCAGTGGCTTTGGCATTGCGCCGATCAAGAGGGTACCAACAGCTATGTTCTCTTTGGTTCAAATACGACCTATGTTTGAACAGGAAGCCCCCAAATGACCTTGAGAGGTTTTTAATGACCCTGATCCGAATACGATCCAAGTCGGACCCAAAAGGGGTTAAGCTATGATTCAGATACGACCAAGAAGCCCCCTAGTGAGTTTGGCTTTGAGTCGATCAAGAGGGTTAAGACAGCTATGTTCTCTTTGGTTCGAATATGACCTATGTTTGAATAGGAAGCCCCCAAGTGACCTATGAGGTTTACAGCTAGATTCGAATACGATCATAAGCCAGACCAAAGGTTAAGCTAAATTCAGATATGATCAGCTCCTTAATAGTCACTTATATAATGAAAATAGTAAAGATATATGATCTTTGAAGAGGAAAAAGACAGAAGTCCTGCTTTATTACTTATCATAATTTATACAACGTCAAAGTATGTACATGACGAGAGCCGGTAGCTCAGGTGTAGTATGGCCAAAGCTGAGCAATGTTCCACGGCCGGCGGGTCTCCTCCTCTGACTTACGTGACTCTTTGTGCTCTCAAACGTCAATGAGGTAATATGACCCGTTGTTTAAATTCTTGCTGACCACAAAAGGTCCTTCCCAAGGCGGGGATAGTTTGTGTGCATCAGACAGATCCTGGATGAGCCGGAGCACCAGGTCACCTTCTTGAAAGGTCCTGGACTTAACCCGCCGGCTGTGATAACGGCGCAGGTCCTGTTGATAAATTGCTGATCGAGCCGCCGCTAAATCTCTCTCCTCATCTAACAAGTCAAGTGCATCCTGTCGGGCTTGTTCATTATCAGCTTCAACGTAAGCTGCCACGTGAGGTGAGTCATGACGGATGTCACTAGGCAGCACCGCTTCCGCTCCATAAACCATGAAGAAAGGTGTATAACATGTAGACCTGTTAGGAGTGGTGTTGATGCTCCACAGCACTCAGGGTAATTCCTCTACCCAACAACCCGGCGTCCATTGTAAGGGAACCATAAGCCGGGGCTTGAGACCTTTTAAGATTTCCTGATTTGCTCTCTCAGCCTGACCATTAGATTGAGGGTGAGCTACGAAAGAAACATCAAGCCAGATATGCTCACGTTGACAAAACTCCTCCATAGCACCTTGGGACAAATTAGTGCCATTGTCAGTGATAATGCTGTGTGGAAAACCAAAGCGAAAAATCACCTTTTTCATGAACTGAAACATCGTGGCTGCATCACACTTACTCACTGGATCTGCCTCAACCCATTTTGTGAATTTGTCAATTGCCACTAAAAGATGTGTCTTTTTATCCTTGGACCTTTTGAAAGGTCCAACCATGTCAAGCCCCCAAACTGCAAACGGCCAAGTGATTGGAATCATCCGCAACTCTTGAGCCGGCACATGCGCTCGTCGTGCAAATTTTTGACATCCATCACACCTACTGACCAGATCCTCTGCATCAGCGTGAGCCGCTAACCAGTAAAAACCATGACGAAAAGCTTTGGCCACAAGAGACTTTGACCCGGCGTGATGACCACAATCCCCTTCATGGATCTCACGAAGTATTTCTTGACCTTCTTCAGGAGAAACACAATGCTAAAGCGCTCCAGTGACGCTGCGATGATACAACTCTCCGTCAGAAATCGTCATTGACTTGGACCATCGGGTTATCTGTCGGGCCAGGGTCTCGTCCTCTGGCAACTCGCCCCGGGTCATGTAAGCCAGGAACGGTACTGTCCAATCTGGAATAACATGAATAGCCTCCACTAACTGTGCCTCCGAGTCAGGAATAGCCAAATCTTCCTCTGTAGGCAACTTAACAGACGGGTTATGTAGAACATCCAGAAAGGTGTTAGGTGGTACCGGCTTACGCTGAGATCCCAACCGGCTTAAGGCATTGGCCACTTCATTCTTTCTACGGTCAATGTGTTCCACTTGATAACCTTTAAAATGCCCCACAACAGCGTCGACCTCGCGGCGATAAGCCACCATGAGAGAATCCTTGGAATCCCACTTTCCTGACACCTGTTGAGCCACCAAATCTGAATCGCCAAGGCACCGGACCCGGCTCAGACTCATCTCTTTGGCCACTCGAAGACCATGGAGCAAGGCTTCATATTCTGCTGCGTTGTTAGTACAAGGAAACATCAATCGCAACACATAACAAAACTTGTCCCCTCGAGGAGAAGTTAAAACAACTCCAGCCCCCGAGCCTTCCAACTGTCTGGACCCAACAAAATGAATCGTCCAATATGTGTTGTCTGGTTTCTCCTCTGGCATTTGCAACTCTGTCTAGTCATTAATGAAGTCAACCAGCACTTGAGATTTGATCGCAGTACGTGGTTCAATAGCCCACTTGGCAACTCGTCCTATGGCTTCTCTATTTTGAATGATGTCTCCTAGAGGAGCAGAGCTAACCACAGTGATTGGGTGACCCTGAAAGTAATGTTTGAGCTTCCGGCTTGCCATGAACACCCCATAAACGAGCTTCTACCAGTGTGGATATCTTTATTTAGATTCGATGAGCACCTCACTGACGTAGTAAACCGACCGTTGGACCGGATGTTCCTTGCCAGCCTCCTTGCGCTCCACAACAATGGCCACACTGACCGCACGTGTGTTAGTAGCTACATATAACAACAATGGCTCTTTCTCAACCGGAGCAGCAAGAACCGGCGGCTCAGCGAGCTGTTTCTTCAGATCCTCAAAAGCAGAGTTAGCAGCGTCACTCCAGACAAAGTCATCCGCCTTTTTCATCATTCGATACAAAGGCATCGCCTTCTCCCCTAACCGGCTTATGAACCGGCTTAAGGCAGCGACGTGACCCGCCAAACGCTGAATGTCATTGATGCACACCGGTTTGGCCAAAGATGTAATTGCCTTAATTTTCTCCGGATTAGCTTCAATACCTCTGTTAGACACCAAAAAACCCAAAAGTTTGCCAGCTGGGACTCCAAAAACACATTTGGCCGGGTTAAGCATCATCTTGTAGACCCGGAGGTTATCAAAGGTCTCCTTCAGATCAGTTACCAAGGTTTCCTTCTCTCTGGATTTTACTACTATGTCATCCACATAAGCATGAACGTTATGCCCAATCTGACTGTGAAGACAATTCTGTACACATCGTTGATAAGTCGCCTGGGCACTTTTCCGACCAAAAGGCGTAGACACATAGCAGAAGGCTCCAAACGGAGTGATGAAAGCCGTCTTCTCCTGGTCCTTAACTGCCATCTTGATCTGATGATAACCTGAATATGCATCCAAAAAACTCAAACGCTCGCAACCGCCGTAGCAGCAATGATCTGATCAATACGAGGGAGAGCAAAAGGTTTGGCCGGACAAGCCTTGTTGAAATCGGTGTAATCCACACACATATGCCAGGTGCCATTCTTCTTGAGTACAAGCACCGGGTTAGCCAACCACTCTGGGTGAAAAACTTCAAAAATGAACCCGACCACCAAGAGCCGAGCCACCTCTTCTCCAATGGCCTTGCGCCTTTCCTTGTTAAACCATCGAAGAAACTGCCTGACCGACTTAAACTTCAGATCAATATTAAGAGTGTGCTCAGCGAGTTCTCGGGACACCCGGCACGTCAGAAGGTTTCCATGCAAAGATGCCCCGGTTCTCACGGATGAACTCGATGAGAGTGCTTTCCTATTTTGGATCCAAGTTGGCGCTGATGATGAACTGTTTGGATGAGTCGCCAGGCACAAAATCAACCATCTTGGTGTCATCAGGTGACTTGAATTCCAACACCGGTTCATGCTCCATAGTTGGCTTCTTCAAAGACGACATGTCTGCCGGGTGAACATTATCTTTATAAAACTTTAACTCCTCTATCGCACAAACAGACTCAGCATAAGCGGCATCACCTTCTTCACATTACATGGCTATTTCCCGGCTTCCATGTACTGTGATGGTGCCTTTATAACCCGGCATCTTGAGCTGCAGATACACATAACACGGCAGATCCATGAACTTGGCATAAGCCGGCCGTCCAAACAGAGCATGGTATGGGCTTTTGATCTTAACCACCTCAAAAGTTAACTTCTCAGCCCTGGAATCATATTCATCCCCAAAGGCTACTTCCAGTTCAATCTTACCAACTAGGTATGCCAACTTACCAGGCACAACACCATGAAAAATAGTGTTGGATTGTTTAAGACTCTTATCAGTCAACCCCATCCGACGAAACGTCTCATAATTGAGGATGTTGATGCTACTGCCTCCGTCCATGAGCACCTTAGTGAACTTATATCCACCAACCTGAGGTGCCACCACCAAGGCCAAGTGACCCGGACTATCAACTCGGGGAGGGTGATCTTCCCTACTCCACACAATAGGTTGTTCTGACCACCTCAAATAATGTGGAATCGCCGGCTCAATAGCATTGACAACCCTCTTATGAAGCTTCTGGTCCCTCTTGCATAAACTAGTGGTAAATACGTGGTACTGCCCACTATTCAACTGTTTTGGGTTACTCTGATACCCGGACTGTTGCTGCTATTGCTGCTGATTACTTTGGCCGGGTTGCTGATTATAGCCACCCTGGTTACGCGGATGGCCCTGACCGTGAAAACCGCCTCCGCCTGAACCGCCGCCAGGTCCGCGGCTACCATCAAACATGTTGGAATTTTTAAATGCCTTCATGATCGTACAGTCCTTCCACAGATGGGTGGCTGGCTTCTCCCGGGTGCCGTGTCTTGGACAAGGTTCATTCAGTAGTTGCTCTTGGGTGGGACCTGATCCGCCTGATCGAGGAGGTGGCCTACCCTTGCGTCGTTGGTTGTTGCCTTGTGTATTGGTGTTAGCCACAAACTCGTCAGCCTAAAGTTTATTACCTCCTTGATTTGCCGGGTTATGCTGGTGACCCTTGCTGTTGCGATTCTTCTTTCCCTTCCCTGTCTTTTCTTCATCAGACACAGGATCCTTGGTACTGTCAGAATCATCATATTTGACCAGGGCCGCCATCAACTGGCCCATGTCATTACAATCATGCTTGAGCCGCCCCAACTTCTATTTCAGAGGTTTAAAATGGCAATTTTTCTCCAACATTAAGACCGCAGAGCCAGCATTCATCTTATCAGATGAATGTATTATCTCCTTGACCTGGCGCACCCAATGGGTCGTGGAGTCACCTTCCTCCTGCTTACAATTAGTTTGGTCCACGATTGACATAGGTTGTTTACATGTGTCCTTGAAGTTTTGAATGAACCAGGCATTTAACTCCTCCCATGAGCCGATGGAGTTGGGTGGCAACCCTTTCAACCAAGTGCGGGCCATTCCATCCAACATCATAGTGAAATACTTAGCCATTTCTGCATCGCTGACCTCCAGCAGCTCCATCGCCATCTCATAACTTTCAATCCATGCCCCAGGCTGCAAGTCGGCCGTGTAATTAGGCACCTCACGAGGCCCCTTAAAGTCTTTTGGCAAGCGCTCATTACGTATAGCCGGCACCAGGCAAGGGACACCTCCCGTTCTTGTGGCCACTCCTGCCTCAACAGAGGTTGCCGGATAAACCGGAAAAGCCTGATGAGCCGCCTGCTCAGCTGCCAGTTGAACCGCCTGCTCAGCCTCTTGACGGATTCTCTCTTGATCCGCCAAGTTAAGGGCCCCCCCTGCGCCGGCTCATGCCTGCGCGGTTGGTTACAGCGTTGAGCATTGCTCGACATAGTGGCTGAGTCCATATGCCTGCTATAGCTCGGGCTCGGGCTTGGGCGAGGGGTTGAATGGATTCTGTCTCGACTGTAAGAGTACGCATCCTGCTGCGCCAGAGCCATCTGAAGAAGTTCTCTCACCCTTCGTGTTTCAATTGCTGTCGGAGAGTCGCCTTCCATCGAGAGAGCCGCCAAACGAGCCGGCGTAGCGATGAGATTCTCCAAAGGGTTAGAAAAGTGACCTGGTGGTATTGGTGTGTAATGAGGCGGGGCAGTATTCATACGGGGTGGCTCCATGGCCTGCGGTTGAACTGGCGCCCCAGCCCCGGGTGTCGTGATCCAGTTTGCCTCTAGCGGGTTACTTGGACCAGCCCCGGGTGTGTGGAAGAGATTCCTAGGGTCGTAAGTCAGAGGCAGACGTGACTGAGTTTTCTGGTGCCTTCTCCTCATGACCTCGTTTAACGCGTTCAGATCCACCGAGAGCCAGAAAGTCTCTGCCTGAAGCTGCTGAGCACGAGCATCCAAAGCCGCCCGCTCCGCGACCATCCTAACGTCTTCTGCTGCTAAATTTTCCTTGGCCTGTGCCATCTCTTCGCTTAGCCGTGCCACCTCCGCGTCATGCTGAGCCTTATCCGCCGGCTCCACTACAGCAGTCAACAGATCCGTCAACTTATCCATGAGGTCCATTAGCACCTGAGCTGGGGGGCGCGCGGGGTCTCCTGACCCGGCTGCTGCCGACCTGGTGGTTATCGCTGCCGCAGCCGTAGAGTTCTACCCGGGTTGAGTGCCAGCCATGAAAACTCCGGCTCAATTCGGCGGCTCAGAGAGGTCCAGAATACTGCTGCCATCGGAACAGCCCCCAAGCACGCCATCTTGTAACTGATACAAAGAATATGTCTTGCCTGAGGACGAGTCACCGTCAGAACAGATGGCCGTCTCACCGCCATCCACTGATCCTTCAGAAAATTCACCTCCGTGGATGCAACCCACGAAGGCATGCCTCACAGCAGGTTGAGCCTGGGTGGATCTCGCGCGCTGAGCCATCTCGATGAGGTTGGTGTAGACGTCTGACTCAGGGACCGATTCGCTGATCCGGCCGATGAAGACATGGATTCCGCCAAAGGGGACCCGATACCCATACTCAATTGACCCGGCCTTGGGGCCCCAGCCTTCATCGTCGATGTAGAGCTTGCCGCAACGACTTTTTGTCATCCAGCCCACAACATATACCTTGAGCCCTTCAAAGCTGCCCTTCAAGAACTCACATCCACCGTGCGCTGGCCCCACGGTGGGCGCCAACTGTCATGGAATTGTCATGGCAGATGTCCTAGCGAAAGGACTTAGTCGTAGGGCCATCGCAACTAGGAAGCTTAAAGGGGTTAATCGGGACAAAGGACATGAGAGGTTTATATAGGTTTGGCCCCTTACGGTGAAGGTAAAGCCTAGTCCAGTTGATGATGGTATTGCTAGGTTTCGATGACCAAGGAGTGAATCTGCTAGCTTGGCTATCGATCTCTTGTTTCTTGTCCTAACCCGCCGCCGGGTCGTCCCCTTATATACACGGGTTGACGCCTAGCGGCCTACACAGTCCCGGCCGGCTCATAAAACGTGTCTGGCTCGGTGACTTATTTTATATGCCTTCCTTTACAAGTCTTTCTTTACATATGGTGGTTTACAATATTGGGCCTTAAGCTGCCTCTGGGCTTAGGCCTTCTACAAGTCTTAATAAACTATCACCTTGAATATTACTGGGCTTCTTTTTGTAACCCGCCATTGGGGTTGACCCGGCCCCTCCTGGGCGGGTCATAACTGGTAGCTATATCCCCAACAGTAGCACTGGGAGAACTACTGCGATTGTGTCCCGGTTCTTCCGGATGAGCACCTTAGTAGAGAAAGCCAAAAACTGACTGTCATGATGCGGCGAGAGCTGGTCACTGTTCGAGAGGTACCAAATCCCTAAAGGTTTTTCTGCCTCAGGCGAGTAGTCGGCCTTTTCTGATTTACGCGTTCATAGCGCCCCAAGTTCGGCCTTCTGGATACTAGGGGCTTCGCCAAAATTTAAAATGTAGACTTCTATGGCTAAGTGAGAGCGATAAAGCCTTATAGTCTGATTGCCTGGTTCGTTGTGCTGAACACCTCCTTCGAAGGACCCAAAACTGGGATAAAGAGTGATCAGATTTATCCCGAACA
>NC_041380.1:252708687-252722094 GCF_002162155.2 Triticum dicoccoides
AACTCTCAGATTTTATAAACGGCCGCACAGAAGGTAATATTTTAAATCAACAAGCGTTATATAGCACAGACGAACTCGTTTTCATATTACAGGATCACATGAGTACATTCATTCAAATATTACATCCTTAGAACATTCCTCCGCCACAAGGCGGAAACCCTTCAGGATGCTGTCATAATAATTTTCAGGGCGGCGATGCTCCTTGCCCTTCGGCGGCCCCTCCTTCACCAGCTTCTCGGCGTCCATCTTCGCCCAGTGCACTTTCGCTTGGGCAAAAGCTCTGCACGCACCCTCAATGCAGACAGACTGCTTTATGACTTCAAGCCGTGGGCAAGCATTCACAACCCGCCTCACCAAGCCGAAGTAGCTGCCAGGCAAGGGCTCGCCAGGCCACATCCGGACTATGAGGCCCTTCATGGCCTGTTCGGCCGCCTTGTGGAGCTCGACCAATTGCTTCAACTGGTCTCTCAAGGGCATTGGATGTTTGGTCCCAGTATACTGAGACCAGAACAACTTCTCCATCGAGCTCCCTTCTTCGGCCCGGTAAAAGTGCGCGGCGTCGGATACACTGCGGGGAAGATCTACGAACGCTCCTGGAGAGCTCCAAACTCGGGTAAGTAAAAGGAAAGTTTCCTTCACATGCTTGCTTTGCATAATGAATTCCTTACCTGCCGCTATCTTCCGGACCGCCTGAAGCTCCTGGAGGGCCTTATGGGCTTCGGTCTTGGCATTTTTTGCGCTCTCAAGGGCCTTCACAAGCTCAGACCCTTGTGTCTTAGAGTCACGCTCCAAGGACTCATATTTTTTGACGAAATCCTGGAGCTCTTGCTGCACCTTGCTGACTCAAGCTTCTTGCTTCTCGCGCTCGGTGCGCTCTTTGGCCGCTTTGTCTTCGGCCTCGGACAGCGCCTCCTTCAGGGCCGCCACTTCGGTTGTGGTCCCTACCAAAATTCATGATGATCCTGTGACTTAACAACCACATTCCTTTTTACTCCTTATCAATATACGGACGGGCATTACTTACCTTTGTTCTCTTCGAGCTGCCTCTTGGTAAGGCCGAGCTCTTTTTCGGACCGCTCAAGGTCCTGCTTCAGTGCGGAGACCTCCGCAGTGCGAGCGGCAGCGGCCAGCAGCGAAGCCTGCTTATTCACATAAAACACATTCTGATTAGACTCCTGTGATTATTGTTTGATCCTCTGTTCGACCTTCTTTGCGAACGCCAAACAAAGCATCAGGGGCTACTGTCTATGTTATAGCATTTTCTTATAAATTGATTACTTACCTCAAAGCCTGTTAAGAGGCTGACACATGCTTCAGTCAGTCCACTTTTAGAGGACTGAACCTTCTCTACCACCGCACTCATGACAGTGTGGTGCTCTTCGTCAATGGAAGCGCCACGAAGCGCTTCCAGCAAGTTGTCTGGTGCCTCTGGATGGACAGATGCCCTCGGCATAGACGGCTCGCCCCACTTTGTGAGGGGTCGCCCGGCAGAGTCCGAAACCACGGGAGGTTCCGGCGCAGTATTCGGCCCGGGGGCCGGACTTGCTGCCCCCGTCCTTAGGGCCCACGGGAGCCTTGCCTCCCATGCGCCCGACGTCTGGGAGGTCGCCTTGGGGCGCCCCCAGAACTACCTTCCCTTGGCTCGGTGCCCTTCAGGACAACACCTCGTCGTCGTCCGTAGGGCGAGGGGAGGAGGCGGTCGGGAGCGAATCACTGTTCATCTCCGACAGGCCCAGAGACCCAACCGAAGAGGATACATCGAGACGATCCTTGGGTGGGCTGCATGATCATGTTCGGCATGATAAGAAACAATGAAATGAAATATACCAGAGCTGTTATGGTATCCGGATACTTAAAACTTCGCGAGGGGCTTGTCCCTGGGCAACCACTGCTCGTCGTTGAACGCGACCGTGGTGGAACAGTTCGGAAGGAGGGCTCTTCCCTTCTTGGACCCTTCGGCCTCCCCGGATGGGGCGACCTTCCTTTTCTTATCCCCCCGGCTGGATGGGGAGAATTTTCCTCTTCCTCCTCCTCGTCTTTGTGGGAGGAGGGCGTCTCGGTGCTATCGGACGACGATTCCGATACAACCTTGCGCCGGAGACCTTTCCTGGTCCCCGCGGCCTTCTTCTCCGGCGCCTCATAGGGCGCTGGAACCAGCATCTCCATCAGGAGAGTACTTGCTGGATCTTTGGGCAGCGGGTCCGGACAGTCGATCTGCTCCGCTGTCGCGACCCATTCCCGTCAAAAAATGTGGAGGCTCAGATCCCTCACATAATTATACTAGGGAAAGAAACACCTTATGAGATATAAGGAGCTTACCGGATTAGCAGGGCGCTTTGAGTTGAGTCCGCGGTCCTCGGCAAGGGGAGGAGGAACCTCGACAGACTTGAACAGCACCCTCCAGATGTCCTAGTGCGTCGTGTTGAAGAGCTCTCGCAGTGTGTGGTGCTTTGCCGAGTCGAACTCCCACATATTGAATGCCCGTCTTTGACACGGGAGAATCCGGCGGAAGAGCATGACCTGGACCACTTTGACAAGCTTGATTTTCTTGCTTATCATGTTTTTAACGCAGTTCTGGAGTCCGGTCAGCTCCACCGATGAACCCCAAGACAAGCCCTTCTCTTTCTAGGAGGTGAGCCGCATGGGGATGCCGGATTGGAATTCAGGGCGCGCCGCCCAGTTGATGTCGCGCGGCTCGGTAATGTAGAACCACCCCGATTGCCACCCCTTTATGGTCTCGACACAGGAGCCTTCGAGCCAGGTGACATTGGGCATTTTGCCCACCATGGTGCCTCCGCACTCCGCTTGCTGGCTGACCACCACCTTTGGTTTAACATTGAAGGTCTTCAGCCACAGGCCGAAGTGAGGCTTGATGCGGAGGAAGGCCTCGCACACGACGATAAACACCAAGATGTTGAGGATGAAATTGGGGGCCTGATCATGGAAGTCCAGCCCATAGTAGAACATGAGCCCGCGAACGAATGGGTGGAGGGGAAACCCCAGCCCGCAGACGAAATGGGTAAGGAATACAACCCTTTCGTGGGGCTTGAGGGTAGGAACGATATGCCCCGTGCCTGGGAGCCGGTGCGCAATATCTGCAGCCAGGTATCCGGCTTCCCGGAGCTTCGTGACGTGCTCCTCCGTGATGGAGGAAGCCATCCACTTGCCTCCCGCTCCGGACATGTTCGGAGTGTTTTTGCGGAGAAAGATGCGAACTTGGGCGCTGGAGCTCGAGTGCGCGAGAATGGATGGGCAGGGAGGAAGAAGGCGTGGGTAAAAAGAGGAGTCCTTATCCCTTTATAAGGGCGGAAGAAACCATGCACCTCCCCACTTGCCTGGTAAAACTTGCTTATTCCCCAAGCGTCGTGATTGATGGCGCGGTTGGGTTACCCACACCTGTATTGATGAGAATCCCGTGATAAGGAGATATGATCTCTGCTTCGTTAACACGTGCCAAGGAAACCGCTTTGCAATATGTGCAGCAGCTGGTTGAGAAAAACGGTTCGAATAATAACCGGGGCCATGGCGTGATGTCACATTATGGAAAGTTGTCAGCAGATTAGATTTGTAGAAACATTATACTCTCTATGATGGTATGTGGAATTTGTTTTGCAGAGCCGGACACTATCCTTGTGTTCAAAATCTTCTATGGAGTATTTGGAGGAGGAACCCGCCTTGCAATGTCGAAGACAATCTGTGCACCGGACTTATCGTCATTGAAGCCTGGTTCAGGGGCTACTGAGGGAGTCCTGGATTAGGGGGTCCTCA
Source organism: Triticum dicoccoides (assembly GCF_002162155.2). NCBI lineage: Eukaryota > Viridiplantae > Streptophyta > Magnoliopsida > Poales > Poaceae > Triticum > Triticum dicoccoides. Next base: position 252,712,456 of record NC_041380.1, read on the forward strand.
GACAGCCAGACTATATCCCTTGGTCGGACTGTTGGACTATGAAGATACAAGATTGAAGACTTCGTCCCGTGTCTGGGTGGGACTCTCCTTTGTGTGGAAGGCAAGCTTAGCCATTCGGATATGTAGATCTCCTCCCTTGTAGCCGACTTTGTGTAACCCTAGCCCCTCCGGTGTCTATATAAACCGGAGGGTTTTAGTCCGTAGGACAACAACAATCATACCATAGGCTAGCTTCTAGGGTTTAGCCTCTCCGATCTCGTGGTAGATCAACTCTTGTAATACTCATATCATCAAGATCAATCAAGCAGGAAGCTGGGTATTACCTCCATCGAGAGGGCCCAAACCTGGGTAAACATTGTGTCCCCCACCTCCTGTTACCATCCGCCTTAGACACACAGTTCGGGACCGCCTACCCGAGATCCGCCGGTTTTGACACCGACAGAGGTCGAACCCGACCACCTTGTACTTCTCCTCGGCAAGCAACAACTTCATGATGTTGATGGAGTGCTCCACCCAGACCGGGTTGTTGGTGTACACCACCGAGAGGTCCATGAACCTTCTGTTGGTGTCCACCATGGCACGCATGGTGAACTACTGCTCGTTGCCGGTAGCCGTTCGGAGCGCCATTGGAGCCGCGCAGGATACCCTCTAAGAATTTCTCGTGGTGGGTGTGCTTCTTTCAATGGTGGGGCATGATCGAAAGGTTGAAGAGATACAAGGGTTAAATGGCCGCTGTAATAAATGGGGACCCGCCGGCCTGTAATCGTCATGTCTTGTCACGGCGTTCATAGAGGAGGATTCCAGTGCATGCTTGACAACACCACACTGCACATGTGGGCTCGAAGAGGCGCCAAATGTATCGTCAGTGAGCCTGTTCCCGTGCTACCGCGCAAGCTTCCCGCTCGGCTAGTTTGGCCACGCGTTGGCTAGAAGAGGGACAAATAGTGTGCGTTTATTGGCAAAAAGCTTTGTAAAAACGAAGTGTGTGGAATGACTTTGGTCATAAGTTTACCCGTGGGTGATGAGGTCAAAGTTGCATATAAGGGTGATGATGGACACTCGAATGCGATAATTACTTATGCGATGTACGGGGCACACGATGGAAGAAACCAACTGTGTGCAATAATGTCGAAGATTGCAGTCGATTTAGCTATACAGATCGTGTGCTGTGAGATCGACAAGGTAAACAGACTCGAGAATGGTTAATAAAATCTAAGACCATTGCATATTAAGGTCAAAGTAGTGCTACCAATATACGAGTCTCATACGCTGCCATTTCAATGATTGTACCACAAAAGCTCGAAATATTACAAGGTTCAAATTCCAGAGTTATATGGCTCAAATTCAAAGATTACAAGGTTCAAACTGATATTAGAAATGAAATTCAGCTCATCAGCTGCAAACGCTCGCGCAGATCCGCTGAACATGGATATCAGAGAGGTTTAAACTAATATTACCACTTCAAAGTCTGGTTTTGAAACCTTAGAATTTTTGCAAAGGGGTCATCCACTGAGAAGTCATGTATGGGGTTGACATGATGACTTCCGATTACTCTGTCATCTGAAGTTCCAAAATGAAATTCAGCATTTTTGGAGCCTATTCCATTCTGCCGCAGGCGCCGGCGCTGATCAACAAACCAGTCATTTTTGCGAAATAAATGTAGGGCAAACCTAATTACCTTCAGCACCCTTGCTCCGCGAACAAAGAACCTGGCGAATATAATCTCTGGTAAGGTCCCTCGGTAGGATTTCAAAGTAATTTCTAGAAGATACAGATCTAGGCATTCGACATGATTGTTATATTGTATCACATTATGCACCACTGGGCCTAATCTTATGTGCAAAAGAAGAAAACGTGTTAGTGCCTATTTGGTTTGCAGGATTTGTAAAATGCACTAGCATGCCATCTTCAACCTAACATGATTAACATGGGCATTTGATTACATTCTAGAAAAATGTAGCCTTCTTCACAAGAGGTTGGAGTGGGTCAAAAGTTCTCTAAGAAAACTAGTACAGATGAATCCAAAGGAGAAATGCTTATTGATTGTAACCATATGGATCAAGCAACCAATATGGGGGGGCATGCATGTATTGAAATCCTCCAAAAGAATAATCCTTCAGAAATCGTATTACATTTCCATTGTAAACTTGGAAAATGGTGTCACAAATTGAACTTCCTGATGGTTAACATTTAACAGGAAAGGAACATCACCTCGATATATAGCTTCTCCAGGCATGGAAAGCATCTCAGGAAACTAACAACTTGCTCAAGGTTGGGGCCGATAGATTATTGTGCCAAGACCTTCACTGTGCGCAGTTTCAGGGTCAAGCTTGCCAGAATCATTTTCTAAATGACAGACAAACAAACATCTTCAAAATTAGAAATAATATTAATTTGTATAAGGAAAGGTAGAAGGCGGATGTTGTACCTGAACGGGTGTGGATCCAATAACAAGTTCGGAGTATTTGTCAGACGAGTAGCCCACCACTATCAATTTCGGCACAGAAATGACATTGATTCTTGTTGGACCTTCTTGATCAACTGCAAGTAATCTCTCAAGTGCAGGTGTGTACTCAATTACCATACCATGGTACACATCTTGTGATGTCTTCCTGCCGCACAAGCAACACACATAAATAGTCCGAAGAGTCATGGAGGTGATGTGGAAGGTACTCAACCCATTGATCACCTGAAGATGAAGGTACTTGAGTGCAGTACAGCCACGGAGCAGGTGCTCAATGTCACCATTTGAGAGGCAGACAGCGACAAGCTCGAGGTGCTTCAGTCGTGGTAGCATAAGAGGGGGCGCGTCATTAAGGTGTGTGTGTGGGGGGATGGCAGTTCCTGAACTTGGCGACACGTAGCGTGGGTGCGAGGCGGAGTGCGGACGTTGGCAGCAACGACATATGCCCATCATCAAAACTGAGCTCCTCAAGCTGATCTAGGGTGGAGGATCAGAACCAGTCGTCCTTGCCGTTGGAACGGAACTTGCCCAATCTAAGGCCTCTGGTTGGGCCAAGATGACTGCCGAGGATCTTGGAGAACACAACCAAGCTTTTGCGATATCCATGGTAGAGCTCATGGGTGTCGATGAGGGTGAGAGGGCTGGAGTTCCATAGGGGGCGCCACCGTCGGGAAAAGATGGTTGTCTGTGCCCCATATTTGATTGGGAGGAGGGAGATGATGACTGTCAACATATCATTGGGGAGGCTGCTGATGAAGTCTAGGCTTGCTGGAGTCGCTTGCGGTTCTAGCTCGCCCCGCCTCCGCTTGTTGGCAGCCCCGTTCTCCATCTCCAGAGTCTCCTTGTCAGCGGCGCTTTCTGATAGAAATGGGAGTACAGGGAATATTTAGTTAAAACAGAGCAATAGAAAAGTGTATTGGTAACTAGAAGTTATTAGGTAGGAATATAGTAAGAAAAGGGAATAACAGTTGGTTTCTTAAATACTACACAATTCATTTGATATTGCTTGGTAAGTCAACATGCAGATAGTTGAAAAGAAAACTTATTTCGAACAAAGTTTGGACGGATGATATCGTCGGGGAAGTTACCGTATATCTCATGACCAGGCCCTTTTATGTGCAGTGCAGTTCTAGTGCCAGCTTTCAGTTCATAAAACTTATAAATATCTTTCCAAAAGCCGGTGCCAAAATAGGAGTCACCATGTTCATCAAGTCTTACAGTAGCAATGATTGTAAATCCATGTTTTGTGTGCAGTATGACATCCCTGCAGTCTTGATTTATGTAAAGGGAAAGATTTGCACTGCAGATTCTGTTGCATAGCAAGGAACGCGCTGCAGAAAATGGTAGGATTGTTAAAGAAAATATGGTAAGATGCAAATAAGGACCCAAATTGAAAGAACTGTACAACAATCAAAACCGAAGGAGAAAAATCTATAATTAAGCAGATAGGGTAAACGTGATGTCATGGGAGAGTAATCGAATGAACAATACAACATTAATTTGCCTAATATAGAAAGAAGAGGGGGGAAATCCCCTTTTACTATATGGTGCATGTGGCACCTTTTATCCAAATGTAGTAATATTTAGAATATGTTCAGGAAAGTAGGCCATGCCAGCCGATTTAGGGTGAGATTGAACATACCGCGCGCATCCTCAAGTCATCTGGTATGGTGAGATGGAATGTCTAGCACAGGCCGCAAGGTCCTGATGTGTCCATGCACTGTACACTCTATGAACGGAAGAAAACCCTCAAATCAGCTCGAATAAAAATGAATTCACAACAATTTCGGTCGGGTGATTAAATGAGGCAGATGAACTGGGATAAGAGATGAGAACATATCTCATTAAGTTAGTTACCTTGTTGTCCATCAGAAAGAACCCTCAATACGGCAGATTCCCTAACCGAGCGGAGCTGGGTCGACCGCGAGCAGCATCGAGAAAAGTCGATTGGCGATAGGCAGTGGTAAGCAGAAGTGGCGAAATGCGCTGGGCTTTGCCGGCAGCCTGGCGACGGTGGCAGGCGTCAAGCTAAGTGGTTATCGTCGTGATAGGTGGTGCCATGCATAGACACGGAGGAGCTTGTGTAGGTGTGAATGGGGACTAGAGGGGGTGGCGGGCGGGGTGAGGGTTTTTGTGACGCGGGGATGTGATACGTCTCCAACGTATCTATAATTTATGAAGTATTCATGCTATTATATTATCAACCTTGGATGTTTTATATGCATTTATATGCTATTTTATATGGTTTTTGGGACTAACCTATTAACCTAGAGCCCAGTGCCAGTTTCTGTTTTTTCCTTCTTTTTCAGTTTTACAGAAAAGGAATATCAAACGGAGTCCAATTGACGTGCCAATTTTTGACGATTTTTTATGGACAAAAAGAAGACCCCGGAGTAAAAGAGTTGGGCCAGAAGAGTCCCGGGCTATCCACGAGGGTGGGGGCGCGCCCACCCCCCTGGGCGTGGGCCCCTGCCTCATGGACGCCTCAGGCACCTCCTTGACGTGAGACCGATGCCAAAATTCCTATAAATATAGAAACCTTGGAAAATTAACCTAGATCGGGAGTTTCGCCGCCAGAAGCCTCCGTAGCCACAGAAAACCAATCTAGGCCCTCTATGGCACCCTGACGGAGGGGGCCATCATCACCGGAGGGCATGGAGGAGGATCCCGGTGGGGCCATCATCACCATGAAGTCCAAGGACCAGAGGGGGAACCTCTCCCCATCTAGGGGGGAGGCCATGGAGGAGGAAGCACAAGGGGCAGAACCTCTCCTCCTCTCTCTTGGTGGCACTGGAGTGCCATCGAGAGGGGAATCATCGCCATGGTGATCGTCTTCATCAACATCACCATCATCATCACCATCCTCATCTATTTTACGCGGTCCACTCTCCCGCACCCCGCTGTAATCCCTACTTGAACATGGTGCTTTATGCCACATATTATGATCCAATGATGTGTTGCCATCCTATGATGTTTTGAGTAGATATCTTTTGTCTTTGGGTTGATTGATGATCTAGATTGGTATGAGTTGTATGTTTTACTTTGGTGCTATCCTATGGTGCCCTCCGTGCCGCGCAAGAGTGAGGGATTCCCTCTGTAGGGTGTTGCAATACTTTTATGATTCGCTTATAGTGGGTAGCTTGAGTGACTGAAACACAAACCCGAGTAAGGGGGTTATTGCATATGGGATAAAGAGGACTTGATGCTTTAATGCTATGGTTGGGTTTTACCTTAATGATCTTTAGTAGTTGCGGATGCTTGCTAGAGTTCCGATCATAAGTGCATATGATCCAAGTAGAGAAAGTATGTTAGCTTATGCCTCTCCCTCATATGAAACTGCAATAGTGATTACCAGTCTTGTTAACAATTGCCTAGGACAATTCCGCACACCGATCCACCATTATTCCACACTCGCTATTTATAATATTTAGCAATATATTCTAACTTCATGATAACAGCACCTACTTTTATATTTTACCTCTCCAATATCATGCAAAGTTATCCACTTCATACCCACAACGTAGTTTTATTTCTCGTTGCTAGTAGGAAGCAAATGTTCGGTGTACGTAGAGTCATATCAGTGGAAGATAGGGCTTGAGAGAATATTGATCTTACCTTTAGCTCCTTGTGGGTTCGACACTTCATACTTATCACTTCCACCTTTGGAAATTGCTACAATGATTCCCTGCACTTGGGGATTATCAAGCTCTTTTCTGGCGTCGTTGTCGGGGAGCAATAGCGTGGGGTTGATATTCTCGTGTGTGCTTGTTTGCTTTCTTCACTAAGTAGATTTTGTTTTTACTTTTTGTTTCTGTTTAGTTGTGTGAAACATATATTTTTTTTAAATAATGAAAATACAAAAAAATTTATTACTTGCCTCTCATGCCTAAAAAGTTTTTAAAAAAGAGAAGTGATTGCAAAGTTATGCATTGAAGAAGTGAGGGTCGACCTTGAGCCCTTGTGTTCATGATCACGGAAACAATGTAGAATTTTTCATGGAAGTTTCTCTGTAAATAATTATCCCCTTGTATATATCCATTTTATTATAAAAATAATGTGCCAAGCTTTGGGTTTAGGATGATTAGATTGCTTGTTTACTATGTGCAGAACAAAAACAGAAACTTTGGCTGTAGCACGTGAATTTACATTTTTTTACTGGAAAGTCAAATGGGTCTGAAACTTTTTGCACATTACTTCTGTACAAATTGTTCAAATTTTCAAATTTATTTCATAATTATTGGAGTTACACAAGTTTACTAAACTTCCAAATTACTACAGACTGTCCTGTTTTAGACAGATTCTGTTTTTCGTGTGTTGTTTGCTTATTTTGATGAATCTATGGCTAGTATCGGAGGGTATGAACCATGGACGAGTTGGAATACAGTAGATATTACACCAATATGAATTTGTAATGAGTTCACAACAGTACCTAAAGGTAGTGATTTGCTTTATTATACTAACGGATCTCACAAAGTTTTTGTTGAAGTTTTGTGTGGATGAAGTGTTCGAAGAACGAGGAGTTACCAATGTGAGAAGAATAAAGAGAGGCAAGAGCTCAAGCTTGGGGATCCCCAAGGCATCCCAAGTAAATATTCTAAGGATACTCAAGCATCTAAGCTTGGGGATGCCCCGGTTGGCATCCCATCTTTCTTCTTCAACAATTATCGGTATACCTCGGTTTTTGTTTTGTTCACATGATTTGTGTCCTTTGTGTTTTATTTTTTTCTTTAAGAACCATGCTAGTATGAGATATCTCTTCATTGGTTTATAGAATGCTTCATGTGCTTCACTTATATCTTTTAAGTATGATCTTATAGAATTGCTCTTTGATCTTCACTTAAATCTTTTGAGTATGGTTTCATAGAATGCTTCATGTGCTTCACTTATACATTTTCAGCTTGGGTATTGGTTAGTCTATGTTAATTGTAGAATGCTCCATGAACTTCACTTATATATTTTTGAGTATGAATAATACTACCATCTAAAGCGGGTTTGGAAGAGTGTCAACTTTAGGAACTAGTGACCCCGCTATTCCGAATGAGAAGAATTTTGCTTATGTGGAGAGTAGAAAAATTTCTATGCTTGTAGATCTTGAAAAGAATGCTTTATGAGATGGTTATATTGTTGAATTCATTCATGATTCTACTTAAAATTATAATTAGGGAGGAATATATGCTTGTAGGAGTTGCAATAATATCAAGTTTCCTCTCTATATGCTTAAAGCTTTGAAATTATACTTGTTTTGCCTTCCTATGCTAGTTGATTCTTACTCCTATAAATCATGTACTCACAAAATCCCTAGGCATAGGAAGTGGGTTAGACTTAAATATGCTAGTCATATTCTTCATGATGCTCCCTTTATGTTTTAATTCTTATCTTTTATGTGAGCATCATTGAAATCATCATGCCTAGCTAAAAGGCATTAAAGAAAAGCGCTTGTTGGGAGACAACCCAATATTTACCCTTACTGTTTTTGTGTGTTATCATGGTTAAGATACTGTAGTAATCATGTTTTATAGCCTTTTTTCAATAAAGTGCCGAGTAAGACCTTTGGGAAGACTTGGGTGAAAGTTAATGTGATCTTGCTGTAAAAAACAGAAACTTTGCGCTCACGAGATTAGGTGCCATTTTTTACAAAAGAGTGATTTGGTGCTTATTCTTTTTGCATAAGATTAATAGACAAATTCCTAACGTCCACAAATTTATTTCATAATTTTTTGAGTAGCAGAAGTATGGTTAGTGTTCAGATCATTACAGACTGTTCTGTCTCTGACAGGTTCTGTTCTCGTTGCATAGTTTGCTTGTTTTCTAGTTCCTATGACTTATATTTCTCAATATAAATTGTAGAAATGATATGGTACAGTAGGCATTGTGTGAGAACAATTATTAACCTTGTCTTTGACAGTACCAAAGTGAATAGTTTACTCTTTATCATACTAATCTATCTCACGAAGTTTCATTAAGTTTTGTGTGATTGAAGTTTTCAAGCTTTGGGTGAGATATCGATATGAGGAGAATAAAGAGTGGAAAGACCCTAAGCTTGGGGATGCACGAGGCACCCCAAGGTAATATTTAAGGAAGACTCAAGCGCCTAAGCTTGGGGATGCCCCGGAAGACATCCCCTCTTTCGTCTTCAAAACTATCGGTATACCTTACTCGGAGCTATATTTTTATTCGTCACATGATATGTGTTTTGCTTGGAGCGTATTTTCAATTTTACTTGCTGTTTGAATAAAATCATTGGATCTGAATTACTAAATGAAAAAGAATCCTCCCATGGCTTGTTAATTATTTGACTACTCAGTGTCCTTCACTATTATCTTTTGGAGTAGTTTGTCATTTACTCACGTGCTTCACGTATATCCTATGAGTAAATGGTTGAATAATTGAACATCATAAATCTGAATTTATATATGTTTCGTATGCTCATACCATGGGGAGTAATGACTTCACATAGAATAAGTATAGGTAGTAAACTTATTGTAAGTTAGCAAACGTAGAATTGGTCACTTGAACAATTCATGAAAGAATATTGAAGGAAGAGAGATTTCACATATAAATATACTATCTTGGACATCTTTTGTAATTGTGAGCACTCATTAAAATATGACATGCTAAAAGGTTGATGTTGGACAAGGAAGACAACGTAATGGGTTATGTTTTCTTATATCCAAAATAAAGTATATTGTCTTAGATCATCCAACATGTTGAGCTTGCTTTTCCCCCTCATGCTAGCCAAATTCTTTGCACCAAGTAGAGGTACTACTTGTGCTTCCAAACATTCCTTAAACTAGTTTTGCCATGAGAGTCCACCCTACCTACCTATGGATTGAGTAAGATCCTTAAAGTAAGTTTTCATCGGTGCATGCAATAAAAATTGCCTTCTAAATATGTATGATCTATTAATGTGGAGAAAATAAGCTTTATACAATCGTGTGATGTGGAAGAAATAAAAGCAACGGACTGCATAATAAAGGTCCATATCACAAGTGGCAATATAAAGTGACGTTCTTTTGCATTAAAATTTTGTGCATCCAACCATAAAAGCGCATGACAACCTCTGCCTCCCTCTACGAAGGGCATATCTTTTACTTTTATCTTCTACCATTATACAAGAGTCATGGTGATCTTCACCTTTCCTTTTTACATTTTATCCTTTGGCAAGCACATTGTGT
>NC_041380.1:252722605-252729029 GCF_002162155.2 Triticum dicoccoides
AAGTTTTCATGAACTATTGTTGTTGACATTACCCCTGAGGTAAAATGTTGGGAGGCAAAACTATAAGCCCCTATCTTTCTCTGTGTCCGATTAGAACTTTGAACCCATAAATATCACGTGAGTGTCAGCAATTGTGAAAGGCTAAATGATAGTTGAGTATGTGGAGTTTGCTAAATCAAAGCTCTGACATAGACCCTTCCGGAAAGTAAGATGAATTGAAATTGTTTGATGACTGAGAATATAGTTTGTTAGTTTCAAGAGAGTTTATGATCTATACTTTAACATGTGAATAGCTTGTTACTTGATCATGAAAAGTTTTATGAAAATGAGCTACTGTTATGATATATAATGATGCTAGAAAAAGTGATTGGAACTATCATTGATGAAACTTATGCACTTGCTAGCATTCACACTTCATAAATTATTTCTTTTATCATTTACCTACTCAAGGACGAGCAGGAATTAAGCTTGGGGATGCTGATACGTCTCCAACCTATCTATAATTTATGAAGTATTCATGCTATTATATTATCAACCTTGGATGTTTTATATGCATTTATATGCTATTTTATATGGTTTTTGGGACTAACCTATTAACCTAGAGCCCGGTGCCAGTTTCTGTTTTTTCCTTGTTTTTGAGTTTTACACAAAAGGAATATCAAACAGAGTCCAATTGACATGCCAATTTTTGACGATTTTTTATGGAGCAAAAGAAGACCCCAGAGTAAAAGAGTTGGGCCAGAAGAGTCCCAGGCTGTCCACGAGCGTGGGGGCGTGCCCACCCCCCTGGGCATGGGCCCCTGCCTCGTGGACGCCTCGGGCACCTCCTTGACGTGAGACCGACGCCAAAAATTCCTATAAATACAAAAACCTCAGAAAATTAACCTAGATCGGGAGTTCCGCCGCCAAAAGCCTCCGTAGCCACCGAAAACCAATCTAGGCCCTCTCTGGCACCCTGCCGGAGGGGGCCATCATCACCGGAGGGCATGGAGGAGGATCTCGGAGGGGCCATCATCACCATGAAGGCCAAGGACCAGAGGGGGAACCTCTCCCCATCCAGGGGGAGGCCATGGAGGAGAATGCACAAGGGGAAGAACCTCTCCTCCTCTCTCTTGGTGGCACGGGAGTGCCACCGAGAGGGGAATCATCGCCACGGTGATCGTCTTCATCAACATCACCATCCTCATCTATTTTACACGGTCCACTCTCCCGCACCTCGCTGTAATCCCTACTTGAACATGGTGCTTTATGCCACATATTATGATCCAATGATGTGTTGCCATCCTATGATGTTTTGAGTAGATATCTTTTGTCTTTGGGTTGATTGATGATCTAGATTGGTATGAGTTGTATGTTTTACTTTGGTGCTGTCCTATGGTGCCCTCCGTGTCGTGCAAGCATGAGGGATTCCCGCAGTAGGGTGTTGCAATATGTTTATGATTCGCTTATAGTGGGTTGCGTGAGTGAGTGAAACACAAACCCGAGTAAGGGGGTTATTGTGTATGGGATAAAGAGGACTTGATGCTTTAATGCTATGGTTGGGTTATACCTTAATGATCTTTAGTAGTTGCGGATGCTTGCTAGAGTTCCAATCATAAGTGCATATGATCGAAGTAAAGAAAGTATGTTAGCTTATGCCTCTCCCTCATATGAAACTGCAATAGTGATTACCGGTCTTGTTAACAATTTCCTAGGACAATTCCGCACACCGATCCACCATTATTCCACACTCGCTATTTATAATATTTAGTAATATATTATAACTTCATTATAACAACACCTACTTTTATATTTTACCTCTCTGATATCATGCAAAGTTATCCACTTCATACCCACAACGTAGTTTTATTTCTCGTTGCTAGTTGGAAGCAAATGTTCGGTGTACGTAGAGTCGTATCAGTGGCAGAGATGGCTTGAGAGAATATTAATCTTACCTTTAGCTCCTTGTGGGTTCGACACTCCATACTTATCACTTCCACCTTTGGAAATTGCTATGATGATTCCCCGCACTTGGGGATTATCAGGATGGTGACATTTTTCTTTTTTCTTTTTTGAATTGGGTGGTGAGGGTTTTCTTTTTTCTTTTTTGAATTGGGTGGTGAGGGTTTTTGGTCCAACAAAGAATTTTGGAGGTGACGATTTGCTAGAGCCAACCATGTGTGATTGACGCAACAGGCAAAATGAAAGTCATTGCACACGGTTCCAATTTTGGGAACCGTGTGTGATTGACGTACTACCTCCGTCCTGGTTTATTGACCCCCCTTGTAAATTTTACCAATTTTTGACCAAATATTTAACAAAGAAATGTTTATGCATGTCACCAAAAATTATATCATTGAACACTATGCTCAAATACCCATCCAACGATATAATTTTTGCTGACCTGCACTAACATTTTGTCAGTTAAACTTTTGGTCAAAACTTAACACAAATTACAAAGGGGACCAATAAACCAAGATGGAGGTAGATTCCATCAACCGAACTGATTGCATCCATATCCCATGGTTAGACATAAGTGAACATAGATTAAACATACTCAGACATAGATAATAAGCGTACACGTACACAAGCATAGTTCAACCATAAGTACATAGGTCAACCGTCATTAAGCATACTCAAGCGTACATAGTTCGATCCCACATCTCATCTCACATGCCGACACGATCCTGAAGCTTCTCCAGGTACTCGGCGTATGCACCATGTGGCACCCTGCGAGAATACTTCTGCTTGAAGAAGCCAACGACCCGTCCTCTTGCATGCGCCAGAACACTTAGATACGCGTCACGAAGCTTGTGGTTGCAAAATGGGCATCGATAGCCGCAGTTCCAGGCCCTAATACGCCTGTTATGCATTCCCGCATAAACTCCCTCAGGATTTGCCTCTTGTACCTCCTCTGGCCATCTTCATCCTCGTTGTCCACATCGTTACCACCTATACAAATAGTAAAAAAATTGGCATCAAATCAATGTTTACATGCCATGAAGTAGGATTAGGAATTTATGGCTATTTATTTATACATATCCAGAGATTATGGTTCGATTTTTAAGCACAGTCGTCTATGTATAGACAAATCTTGAAGAAAGTAATGGCACAAACATATGTAGGTCATTCAAAATCAATTTTCAAGTCCTGGCTAGGAATTATTAGCACTAACACTAACCCTAGTCGGATTACTAGCAGAAATCATTTGCACAGATGAAACAACTAATCACTTATCACTTGTACCATTCAAACAATCAATACACTACACGGATCTAACGAAACTTACTCAGATTTCATGGATTGGGAGAATATAACCATAGGATTTCTATTCCAAAAAGGGGGAGGTAGGAGTAACCAGAGAAACCCTATGATCTATTTGACACATGAATGGGTATAGATGACTAACCAGTTGTCCGTCGTCGTCGGAGTCATCGCCAGAGTCGTCACCAGAGTCGGTGCGGAACTCCGCCTCCTGCTGCGGAAGCTCGACGATGTCAGGGTGCAGCGATAACTCACGGCGATGACGGCAACCTTTGTCTCCATCTCCACTCCCTCCGATGGGGCGCTTCGGCGTCATCCTCATACACTGACGGCTTTAAGGACTGAGAGCGGCATCGAGGATGCAAGCGGAGAGAGAGGATTGTGTGTGTGGCAAGGATGGGGGTGCAGCCTCTCGGGTGCACCATTAATATGCAGTAGTGAGAGTTGTGGGAGAGAGACGGGTGGCGGTCAAACCGATGGCTCGCCTCCCGATGAGCCTGCGCACCGGACTGTTGGCATGCATACCGTTGTTTCACACAGCTACTAGCACACCTCCCGATGACACTGCGCAGCGAGCACGCCTCCTTCAATTCACACACCTGCACGCACACCTCTCGGTCTGCCTGCACGGCGGACTGCCCGCATGCGTCCCGTCAACTCATGCCTGCTCGCACGGCACACGGTTCATGTGGCGGCACGTATATTGTTTTTCTATTTGGATGATTAATGATACCTCTTTATTGCTTAACTAAAGCATGGGACATATCCATTGTTGGTCTAACGCTCACGGTTCAAATAAATAATCCGTTTGGGATATTGGTTCCCAATTATTAATAATCTCCCATTTGTAATTAGATAAAGATTACATCAAAACTGGTCTCAAATTTGACAAAAAAAGTACAATGCCACTTTGTGTTGGTGTCCATATGACAACACGATAAGTTTCATGAACTTCAAATAAGTTTTGGATGTACTAGAATTTCAAAATCAAGATTCTCAATGTTTGAAATTTGTTGCACGGGGAGTAAACATGCACCCAGTGAGACACATGTGTTTTTTGCAATCCATTTAGGTGCACTGTCACGTGTGCATGTAGCTCAGATTTGATTTTTGCACATTATACCCGTAGAAAATCAATTGATTAATATACTAAAACGTCTTAATGATCTTTGTTTTTTTCGAAATTAAAACGTCCCTCCATTGGTAACATATGTTCACCATGGGATAATTAATTTAACATGCATCATAGTTGCTGTGGATTCGCGGTGTGTGTGTGGGTGTGTGCGTCTGGGGGTGGCGGGTGGCTCATAGTACACTACGAGTTGTGAGCCGCCGTGTGGGTTGGCCGTTTTGTTAGGCAGGCCGGTGCCACATCAAAGTCGTGAATTCGTTATTTAAAACATTACGCAACCCTTTCATACATACATGTTTTGGCCACATGCAGTCGATGGTTGTCCTACACGACACGTGATACTTGCGTGTGACGCTTTCTGTGGGCTCATGAGGTCATCGTCCATCACTTTGACGAACAGCCGGCAGTGAGGTTAATTTGACCAACAAGGTACAATCTTTTTTGTTTGTGTTATGGTGGTATATAGTACTTGTCGAAGAGGTGGGAGGGGACTAGCATATATACTATACATACACGTCCGTGAACAAGTACACATCACTCAGTGTCGGGACTTTTTGGTTTCCGAGGCACGTGCCACATCAAAGTTGTGAAATTGGCTATTCAAACATCACACAACACCTCTTTGGGCCACATGCATGCACGCGGTGGTTATCCTAGCTAGGACACTCACGTGTGATGCTTCCATCTGTGGGCCCACGAGGCCATCATCGATGCATGCATGCATCACTTTGACCTACATCGGGAGAGGTTAATTAATTTCACCATCGATGAGGATTCTTTTGGGTTCTACATATTATGGTAGGAGCATATAGTATGCGTCAAAGAGGGAGGAAGGGGACCATCATATGTAGTACACTTCATGAACCTCGCTCTATGTGGATGCATGGTTTACGGGTTTTGACGCAAGTGGCACATCAAAGTTGTGCACTTTGGGTACATATATATATGTCAGGACCACATGCAAAACGATGGTGGTTGCCCTCTCGCACCCACTTAAGCGGTTATCATCGATATCGATGCTTTCCATCTGTGGGCCCGCTTGGTCCATCACTAGTTTTTGCCTGACAACGAGAGAGGTTAATTTGACATAGGAGGGGATTATTTTTTTTGCTTGTAATATGGTATATATAGGTCATGCTCTGGGGTGACATACATGATACAGTTTGAGCACATACACATGCATGTGTACGCATGAATCCCTCCCATCGAGTCGAAGTGGCTAGTACAACGACACGTCATGAACCGAACTCACTCTGTGTGGGGAGTGTACGATTTTAGACGCACGCGCCACATCAATGTTGTGAAATGGTATTCAAACATGCATGCACGCATCACCTCCATACATATGCATGTAGTGGTTGCCTTCAAACGGTACACTCCCTCGTGTGGTTATCGATGACAAGACTATGGACATCCATGATTATCTTGACCAACAACAAGATTGGTTACCATGGCTGATTCTTCATTTGGTTCGTGTTATCGTAGTATAAGTCATGGTGAGATTCAGACCTAATTAAGTTTGAGCGCATATACTATGCATGCATGCATGCATGAATTCCCGTCGTTAGCTTGAAGTGTGGTGTAACATACATATGCATTGTCAACCTAACCCTCATTCGGTGTGGGGATTTCTAGTTCGAAATCATGCTGCCACATCAAAGTTGTTCCATGGTGTACTAAAAAACACACCTCTCCATACATATGTTTGGGCCACACGCATGTAGTGGTTTTCTTCGGGGACTAGCTACTTGCGTGATTATTGGCGAGCTAGCCCATCTCCGGGGTCGCATGGATGGCCATCACTTTGACCAACAACAAGAGAGAGGTTGTACGACCAAGGTGGATTATTCTTGGTCGGTTTTATGATCCATCTTGGTGAGATATGCCTCTCTGGCCCACCAACTGAAAGTGTGTGGGGGGGGCTGCTACTTCGTACTTTGCTTGGTGAACCTCGGTTGGGGGGGCATGCATTCATAGCTTAGGATTTCCTTCGTGCCGACACGAGAGGGGGCTGCTAGCTACTTTGCACTCTGCTAGGTGAACCTCGGT